>NW_025978053.1:0-6671 GCF_021869965.1 Rhincodon typus | reverse complement strand
CTAGGCCTGAAACATCAGCCTTCCTGCTCCTCTGATGCTGCTTGGTCTGCTGTGTTCATCCAGCTCTACACTGTATTATCTCACAATACTCCAATGTGGCCTGACCAAAGTCTTATGCAACTGCAACATGACTTGCCAATTTTTATACTCAATGCCCTGACCAAATGAAGGCTACCATGCTGTATGCCTCCTTTACCACCTTATCCACTTGTGTTGCCACTTTCAGGGATCCACAGACATGGATCCCAAGATTGCTCTGTATATCAATGCTCCTATGGGTCTGGCCATTTACGGTATGCTTTCCTCTTGCAAAATGCATCACCTCACACTTGTGCGGATTAAACTCTATCTGCTATTTCCCACCCAACTTTCAAACTTATCTTTATCCTGCTGTATCCCTTGATAACCTTCCTCACTATGCATGTCTTCACTAATTTTCATGTCATCTGCAAGTTTACTAATCAGTCCACCGGCATTTCCATGCAAATCATTTAATTCATGCAAATATTACAAACATCAGAGGTTCTAGCACTGATTCTTGCAGAACATCACTGATCACAGACCTTCTGTCAGAAAGAACACCCTCCACAACTACCCTCAGTCTTCTATGAACAAGTCAATTTTGTATCCAACTTGTCAACTCATCATGGGTTCCATGTGATTTGATCTTCTGGATCAGCCTACTATAAGGCACCTTGTCAAGTGCTTTAGTAAAGTCCACGTAAACAACATCCACTGCCCTACCCTCTTCAATCAACTTCATCACTTCCTCAAAAAACTCAATCAAGTTTGTGAGACAAGACCTCCTCTGTAAAAAGCTATGCTGACTATCCCTAATAAGTCCATTCTTCTCCAAATACAGGTAAGTTCTATCCCTAAGAATCTTCTCCAATAATTTCCTTACCACTGATATAAGGCTCCCTGGATTATAATTTCCTGGATTATCCCTGTTGCCTTTCTTAAACAAAAGAATAGCACTGACTATTCTCCAGTCTTCGGGGACCTTGCCTGTGGCTAAAGAGGATACAAAGATTTATATCAAGACCCGTGCCTCCTTCAGCATCCTGGGATAGATCTGTGAGGGTCTGGAGATTTATCTATCTTCATGTTTCTCAAGACACCCAAAATCTCCTTCTCAATATCAACATGCCTCAGAGTATCAACAAACCCCTCTCTAAAATTACCATCATCCATGGCTTTATCCTCGGTGAATAACAATGCGAAGTGCTCATTAAGGATCTCACCCCCTCTTTCTAGCTCCACACATAAATTCCCTCCTTTATCTATGAGTGGACTTACCCTTTTCTTAGTTACCCTCTTATTCCTAATATACATATAAAATGCCTTGGGATTCTCCTTAATTCTACTTGCTGCGGTCTTTTTATGTCACCTTCTAGCCCTCCTAATTTCTTTTTAAGTTCTTTTCTACTTCATTTATACTCCTCAAGGGCCTTGTTTGATTTTTCTTTCCTGCACCTTACATATGCTTCTTTTTCCTTTTTAACTAAATTTACAACATATCTGATCATCCAAGGTTCCCGAGTCTTGCCATCCTTAGCTTCCATCCTCACAGAAACATATTGGTCCTGAACATTGATCAACTGGCCTTTAAAAGAATCCTACATTTCAGTTGTGGATTTACCTTCTATCATCTGTCCACAATCTAATTTTTCCAGTTCCTGCCTAATACTGTTGGAATTAATCTTCCACCAATTTAGCACTTTCAAATGCACTTTGTCCTGACAAAGTAAGTCAAGGGCAGCCTTCAATAACAGTCTAGGGGCTTGGGTACAGTTAATCAGCCACTTGGGGCAGGGTCAGGGATGGTACCATTGCAGTCCAAGTTGTGGGCCACAGTCAGCCCTGTAGGCCTGATATAACCAGTTGTGGGAATTCAGCAGGGGAGCTGAACAGATATCAGTCAGACAGGGCTGTCTGTCCAAGTCCAGGGCTGTGGGCCACAGAATGCCCTGGGGGCCCTTCTACCAGAAGCCAAGTGGGGTGGTATCAGGAGCCCCTGCTGTGGGAGGGAAGCTAGGTAATTCAATTGGAGGCACAATGCTGGGATGCACAGGGATAAGAATTGAGAACGGCAGGTAACTCAACACACATATTAAGGGAAATGATAGAGCATGAAAGGTAAAAGTGGCAAGGCTGGGTGGGGTGTCATCAACAGTTAGCACCACCCTGGAGGTGACAATAATTACTATGTTTGCTAATGATGACACTGAATGGCTGGGGGTCAGAGGGTAAAGTGGACAGATGAAAAGCTAAATGAATGGAATGGGTAGGAATGTGGAGAAAACCAAAGCCGACGGGGCTGATGGGAAGGCTGACCAAGAAGGAAATATTTGGGGGTATTGCCTAGACTGAAAGGCTGACTACATGATTCACTGGGTGAAGTGTGACCACGTTTCCTTCCATCATGATGCAAGCATCAAGTATGTAAAGGGAAGAAGATATAATGAAAATGGAATCGGAGATGCTGCCACCACACTCGGAGTGGGCTGGGTAAATTCTTCCTTTCTGTGAGGGAGACAGCTTTCCTTATCTGTGATGTGAGGTGTTTTGAAGGGCAACAGCAGTAAATAGACACCCACACAGTACAGAGGAAAAACAGTTGCCAACACCAAATGCTCTAGATAAACCCTAGACATTGACCTACTGCATGGAGTCCAAATCCTGTCCCCAGGCTCTCTTGACCATATCATTCAACATCTTAAACCAAACACACTAATGGCTGTGAGGCGCAAACAATGTGTGGGGCATGGAGAGATTGACACTCATTGCCAAAGCAGAAATCAATTTCTAAGATCCCATAGCCTGTGCATGTTGAAGGAGCTGCTCACTTCACACCCTGGATCAACAAACATTGTACAGCACCAAGGATAACTAAGCTCTGTACTTTTGATCTTGTTGTTATAGCTGGACAGACATTTGCTACAGATTTGATGGTAAAAATTGAACATGAATTGACAAATGTGAGAATGTATTTGCAACAAAGTGCTACCTGTATCACTTTTGTGTCTTCAAAAGGCCTTCTTCCTTTCCATTTCTATATGTTGAACAACACTTGTAATCCTTCTTGCAAGGCCAGCAATTACTGCTTATCCCTAATTACTTAACTGGTAATGGCATGCCTTTCCTGCACCATTACCATCCCTCTGGTACAGTGTGTCAACAGCTTTGTGAAGGACGGAGCTGCAGGATGTTGACCCAATGACACTTGAAGGAGCGGCAATATATTTCCAAATCAAGATGGTGTGTGGCTTGAGGGGAACTTGCAGGAGATTGTATTCCCACTCATTTGCTGTCCTCCTCTTTTGAGGTGATAGAGGATATAGGTTTGCCAGATGCCTTGGAAATAGCCTTAGTGGGTTGATAAGAGAATCCTGTAAAATGGTACACATTGCTGCCACTGGGCATTGGTGATGGACAAAGACCTTTGTGGTAAACTATGTAATTTATTACCCTCTGAGGGAAGAAATTCCTCCTCATCTCTGTCTCTGTACGAACCCCTTACTCTGAGATTATGCCCTCTGGTCTAGTCTCCCAAAGCGGGAATCAACTTTTCCACCTCTATTCTGTCAGGTCCCCTAAGAATCTGATGGACAGTCACTGGACTGAAAGTGTTAGAGCTTTTTTCCCACAGATGCTGCCAGATCTGCTGAGTTTCACCAACAATTTCTGTTTTTGTTTAAGATCGCCAGCATCCGCAGTTCTGTGTTTTATTCTCCTATGAATCTGAGAGGTTTCAATAAGGTTGCTTCTCATTATTCTATATTCCAATGAATTCAAGCCCAATCTATTTAATCTCTCTTCATAAGACAATTCCTCCCTACCTGGTATGAGAGCCTCCCCTGGACCACCTCTAACATAAGTATATCTTCCCTTAGGTAAGATCCCCAAAACTGTTCACAGTAACAGTTTCAACCTCTTACTACCTGTTGTACAAAAGTCAATTGAATTTTCTCTTTCTTTTCCCTTCATGTTTGTGAAATAATCAACTCCAGAATCAGTGAAAGGGCTCCTCTCTGTAAATAGTCTCTGAGTGCATCACAAACGAATCAGAAAGACATCAGTTCACCTCACTGGATTGTATCTGAGCCAGCATTATTAACATAATAAATCTTTGAGGACTAATGGGTACTGCAGATAAATGACTTTCAGCACACTGGAGGCTTTTTATATCATCTCAGAACTTAGCATTCAGTATTGATGCCTGTCTGGCCATCTGTAACTACCTTGCAGAAATATCCATTCAATTCCCAAGGAGACTCTTTGAGCTCCTTCATTCATCTGAACATCCTTCTTGAACAGGACATATCAAAAATCTTTGCTTGTAGCACATGCGCTGATCTTCCACTGGTCTTAATCAAATAACCTTGAACTTACATGTGGTTCTCCAACCTTTTGACATACCTTCAAAAGACACAGATGGAATTACCCTTCCACAGATCTCCCGCCACTGCGTCTCTGAGCAAATAATGAACAAGGGCCCTGGGTTCGATCCCACCCCTGGGTAATTGCCTGTGTGGAGTTTACATGTTCTCCCCATGCCTAGATAGGTTTCTGCCAGCTGCTCTGGTTTCCTTCCACAATCCAAAGATGTGCAGGTTAGGTAGATCCACCATGCAAAACTCCCCACAATGTTCGGGGATGTGTAGGTTAGGTGTGTTGGCCATGGGAAATCCTGAATTACAGGAGTAGGGTAGGGGGACAGGTCAAGGTGGGATGCTCACCAGAGAGTCAATGTGGATTCATTGGGTTGAATGGCCTGTTTCATTACTGTAGAAGTTTGATGGATTCTATGGAAATGGATGAGCAAGAGTGGAAGCAAATAGTATCAGGCTGCTCACCTATTTTTCTTTTTTTCAATTTGTTTATGGGATGTCGGCTTTGCTGGTTGGGCTAGCATGTTTTTGTCCATCTCTCATTGCCTTTGAGAATTTGGTGGTGAGCTGCCTTCTTGAACCGTTGCGGTCTTTGGGGTGTACAGACACTCACAATGCTGTGAAGGAGGACGTTCCAGGATTTTGACATTGACAGTGAAGGAACAGCAATATATTTCCAAGTTAGGATGGTGATCAGCTTGGAGGTAGCAGTATTCCCAAGTATCTGCTGCCCATGTCCTTCTAAGTGGTAGAGATGGCAGGTTTGGAGGGTTTGTCAAAGGACCCTGGGTGAGTTGCTGCAATGCATCTTTTAGATGTACACATTGTTGCCACTATGAAACAGTGGTGAAGGGAGGGAATGTTTAAGGTGGTGGATAGGGTGCCAATGAAGTGGGCTTCTTTGTCCTGGATGATATTGCTGGAGCAGGGCTCATTCAGGCAAATGGAATTTATTCCATCACATTCTTGATTTGTGCCTTGTAGAGGACAGATAGACTTCAGTGAGTTAGAAAGTGAGTTTCTTGCTACAAAAAACTTAGCCTCGATTTTCTCTTTTCAACACAATATTGATATAGATGATCCAGTGCAGTTCCTGGTTACTGGTGATGCCCAGAATGTTGAGAGTGAAGAATTCAAAGATGGTAGGGCCTTTGAACATCAAGGGAGATGGTTAAGTTCACTCTTGCTTGTAAAGATCATTGCCTAACACATACATGTGTGGCACAAATATTATTTGTCACATCAGCCCAAGCCTGCATATTGTCCAGATCTTGCTATATTTAAACACGGACTGCTTCAGTATCTGAGGGGTCATAAATGATGCTGAATATTGTGCAACCATCAGCGAACATTCCCATTTCTGACTGTATGGTGGAGACAATATCATTGTTGAAGTAGCTAAAGAGGTTGGGCCAAAGACCTGAGGAACTCCTGAAAAGATAATCAGGAGCTGAGATGACTGACCTCCAACAACTACAACCATCATCCTGGCCATTTCTTGCCAGGTATGACTCCAAACAGCAGATAGTTTGCCCCCTATACTCATTGATTCCAATCTTGCTAGGGCTCTTTGATGCCACATTTGGTTAAATGAGGCCTTGATGTCAAGGGCTGTCACTCATAACCCCTTCTGGAATTCAGCTCTTTTGTCCATGTTTGAACCAAGGCTATAATGAGGTCAGGAGCTGGGTGGCCCTGGCGAAACCCAAACTGGGTGTCACTGAGCAGGTTATTGTTGAACAGGTGCTGTTTGATAGCACTGTTAGTGACACCTTCCATCACTTTACTGATGATCAAGAGTATAATTGGCTGTGTTGAATTTTCCCTGCTTTTGAGACAAGACATACTTGGGTAGTTATTCATAGTGTCAAGTTGATCCCAATGTTCTGCCTGTGTAGGAACAGACTGGTTAGGGATGCAGCTAATTATGCAGCAACGTCTTTTATTGCTGGGGTGTTGTCAGGATCCATAGTCTTTGCAACATGGTCCTGTATTGAGAACTCCTGGGGCAATTCCTTTCTGACTTTACAACACTGTGCCTTCCACCTGCGATATGTCTATCTTGCCAGTTGGACAGGACATATCCAGGGATGGTGATGGTGGTGTCTGGGGCATGTATGACTAGTCTGTAGTATAGCTGCACTCCAGCTCCCACTTTTAGCACGCAACCTCCAGGTGTTAGTAAAATGAATTTTGCAGAGTCATAAATAACAAGGTGTATAGCTGGATCAACACAGCAGGCCAAGCAGCATCAGAGGAGCAGGAAGGCTGACGTTT
>NW_025978052.1:0-6672 GCF_021869965.1 Rhincodon typus | reverse complement strand
AAATGGTTCGCGACTGGGAGGTGCAGTTGTTTAGTGCAAACCGAGCATAGGTGTTCCGCAAAGTGGTCCCCAAGCCTCCGCTTGGTTTCCACGATGTAGAGGAGGCCACACCAAGCGGAGGCTTGGGGGCCAGTTTGCGGAACACCTATGCTCAGTTTGCACTAAACATCTGCACCTCCCAGTCGCGAACCATTTCAACTACCCCTCCCATTCCTTAGACGACGTATCCATCCTGGGCCTCCTGCAGTGCCACAACGATGCCACCCGAAGGTTGCAGGAACAGCAACTCATATTTCGCTTGGGAACCCTGCAGCCCAATAGTATCAATGTGGACTTCACAACTTCAAAATCTCCTCTCCCTCAACCTCATCCCAAAACCAGCCCAGCTTGTCCCCGCCTCCCTAACCTGTCCTTCCTCCCACCTATCCCCTCCTCCCACCTCAAGCCGCACCTCCATCTCCTACCTACTAGCCTCATCCTGCCCCCTTGACCTGTCCGTTCTACTTGGACTGACGTATCCCCTCCCTAACTCCCCACCTACACTCACCTTTACTGGCTCCACCCCCACCTCTTTGACCTGTCTGTCTCCTCTCCACCTATCTTCTCCTTTATCCATCTTCTATCCGCCTCCCCTTCTCTCCCTATTTATTTCAGAACCCCCTTCCCCTCCCCCATTTCTGAAGAAGGGCCTAAGCCTGAAATGTCAGCTTTCCTGTTCCTCTGATGCTGCTTGGCCTGCTGTGTTCATCCAGCTCTACACCTTGTTATCTCAGATTCTCCAGCATCTGCAGTTCGTACTATCTCTGTTCAGTTTTCACACCTGATTTCCCTGATTATAGGTTTTCTAGCAGTCAAGTCTCTGAAAAAATGTCAATCAGCCAACCTAATGTGCAAGAGATAGTAGGAACTGCAGATGCTGGACAATCTGAGATAACAAGGTGTAGAGCTGGATGAACACAGCAGGTCAAGCAGCATCAGAGGAGCAGGAAAGCTGACGTTTTGGGCCTTGGCAATTTTTTTTATAAGGACCATTGAATTTAATCCACCCTGTTTAAATGCAATAATTTTTCTGTTAAGTAAAATGCTCTTTTTATAGCTGTTTTAAGAACTTTAAAGTTATTTTGGTGTTGATTAAGACAGTTTGATAATCTCTTTTATTCAGTTCACAACATCTCTTAATCTCATCCTGTTTCTCCTCATTCCATAGAACTCAAGCGTTGTCCAATTTCAGTTGGGTAAATGTTTCCATTTCCTTCTTATGAAGTTTTAATTTATGTTCAAGGGCATATATTCACTCCTGCAGCTCTCTGTGATGAACATTGGACTTAGATTTTTCATCTTCCTTTAAAGCATGCCTCTCTTTTGTCTCATCGTTAGTTTTGAGTACTGTCTCTATCTCCTTTGTCATATTTTGCACAGACTTTCTCTAAATGTTTAATGTACTCTCTTTTAAAACTTCTCCAAATTCTCCTCCACAGCCTGATCTTCCAATGCCCATTGAAAACAGCAGACCTGAATTTTTGATTCTTAACATATCTTTTTTCAGACATCAATTTTAATATAAGGTTTATGAAACATCCTTGTGTTTTCCAAGTCATTCAGCCTTCCCTTTAAAATTTCAGTTTTCATGTTCTTGGTAGGCTTTCCCAAAATCACTGGAGGAGCAAATCAATTCCCAGTAGGGAATCCTACAGTACGTCAAATAAACATAACCACTGCCATAATAAGACCGCTGACTAAACCACATGCAAAATAACAGGTAAATGATTCGTTTTATATCAATAGCCCAAATCAATACTTTATTTAACCAAATGTTTGGACTGACCTATGTATCACATGTCACCTGGGTGAATGTGTTGCTGGTGTATTTCTAAAGATACCAAACTTTTCTGTTTCACTGGGAAAAAAAGGGATCCCTGCACCCTTCGACAGAAAATCTGTATAATTGCTTGCTCCCTGATTTACTCCAGCAGTAAAGTCAGGGGAAGTTATTAGATTGAAATAATGTTTACCAAGTCGGGCAGTATTCTCTGGAAAGGCACTATGCAACTGCGTTAATGCTACGGATTTGTTTTTTCACTTCCAACATTCAGGCTTTGCATATCCGTTTTGAAGAAAATATAAACACCATTTGGTCCTCTTGAATCAAATTTATCCCCAGGACTTGGGAGCACTAACCTTTTCACCCTAACCTTTACCCTGGAACCAGATCTCCTTTTATGATCGAACATCTAATCTGTTCAATTATAAGTCAGTTCATAACCATACTCCACTATTGCCATATCCTTTATTTTGAAAATTTTACATTTGTCTTGGAGGGACCTTAACTCCAACGAGACAATTTTTAAATTCTTCCACCAAAATCAGTTCCTTAATGTTCTCAAAGCCTTGTTCAACCTACATCAATCATCCATCAAATACTTCCTACTTTCTAGGAAATTCCACCAAGGTTTGACCCTGTTATTTTTCCAGATTCCTACATTCTGATACTAACTCATAGGTGTTGAGAACAGCATTCTTTACTCTGTAATAGTCAGCTGATTGGTCTTCTGAAAGAGATGAATACTCCTGCCAGTCTTCTTCAGGCCACTTCAGTTTTGTGGCAACTTTCTCAAACATCAAACAATGCATTCCTACCTCTTCATAAGTATGTTCAGATGCAAAGAGAATATTCTTTGCCAAATAACAAGTATGAGAAGTGTATTTTGGCTATCCTTACCTTTCCAATGCACAAGCTTCGAGCCTTTCTTTTTCCAATTTTAATTCAAGTTTTCAAACATTTCTCTTTTGAATTCAAGTTCTAAATTTTCTTGTTCTAATTCTGAGATCTCTATCTTTCCTTTCCTTCTAATCTTATTCTATTTTTTTCTAATCGAATTTTTACCAATTTGATTTGAACAATACTAAACACAGTTTCTGATCTATTCCCAAAGACCTACTACAAGAACAGGATCTATACTGAATGATCACTTCCATTCTGAATTTCTATTACAATGACAGGATGAAACCCCAAAGCACTGCAAATAACTTTGCCTATACACTTTGGCTCTTAACTTTTCATCCCTGTGCAACTTTCAGTTACGTGGACATTTCTTAGACCTTAACTGCTATCGTAATCAGGAAACAGACTATCCATCCTTCACTTCTACAAAAAGGCAACATCGCACAAAAAGAAAATTCAGGCTTTACCAAAACTCATGAGTCATCAAAAAAGGCAGAAATGCAGGAGCATTTATGCAGGAGCAGGATTTTGTTACCATTTTTAATGTTCAAATGTTGCTTTATGTAAAATAAAACAGTTTGAAAATTCATATCAGGCCTCCTCTTACTAAATGATTGCACTTGCCTTCAGAAAGATAACAAAACTGTGTGAACGGTATGGTATCCATTTTATGACAATAATAGACAGGACACAGGAATATGTGTAGGGCATGCAGTACATCCATTTCAATTCCTCCTGTACTTGAATGTTCTGTGTTTTTGAGTTCGCTTTCTCAACCTACCTCTAATGCTGGTATTAATATCTTTAATAAGTTTACTGTTTGTATTATATATTTCAGCACATGGAATTAATCTCCTGTTGCTGGCAGGAATGTAGCAGTCATTAATTGGGAACCATATGCTAAACCATACTTGCAGTTTTCTTGCAGTTTCTCTCTCATTTAACATTGACAATACATTGACCAATGCTAATCTGCAAGCTGATATTCCACATTTAGTCATTGAAACAAGATTACATTAAACCTTTGCTAATTTTATCATTTTCAGCAGTTCTCTGATCTTCAGCTAACTACAATAACTATAATTTGTTAAATGTTAACACTCATTATCTAAATCTTGCTGTTTTCCAAAGCAAAATTATTAGATAAAAGCAAAGATAGCTATATACATTATTTTAAAGCTTGAATCAGAAGAAATTCAACCATATTATCATGTAACAGAGCTCGGGCAGACACATTGAAAAGAAATGCTTGGCATATGGGTGGCACAGAAAGACTTTAATGCACATAATGTGAATACATTTTTTTAAGATATGAGAGATACATTCTGCCTTGAGTAAATGTGAAGTGCAGCATAGCATTATTAAGGTCTCCAAATACATTACCATATCAATACATGGCAAATTTATGAACCATTCATATTAAATAATTAAATATTCTGATTTGTTTCCTGCATCAGGATCTGACTTCAACCCACATAAATAGGGAAACCACATACACAATCTTGATTAATTGGCATAATGTGATTTCATCTTTTAAAAAAAAAGGTCAGAGGCATGATCCTGCGAATTCTAGGTCTGTTAGCTTGACATCTATAGTAGTAAAAATATTGGAGTCTATTATAAGGAGGCAATTCAAGTGCATTTAATGAGAGCAAAGGCAATAATTTCAGGCTAACCTGGTTTATGAAAGGCAGATGGTGCCTAACAAATTTATTAGAATTCTTTGAAGATGTAACAGATAATCATTCAAAAAGATGTACAGAGGCTTAGCAACTGCATAGATGAATGACACACTGCGTTTAATATTAGGAACTGGAAAGTAATTCAAGTTAACGCTAAATTACAAATTTGATTTGATAATATGGACCGATGGCACAAATGACAGGTTTGAATGATAGCTGACCATCTTTTGAAAGTATCAGCTTTTTGTGGCAATGATTAAAAGGGCAAAAAATGCATACAAAGCATATTAAATATCTTGCATACATCAGAAAGGGACTCTTGAATCTTATTTGCTGCATTATCATATTTTAGTCTACTTTATCCGTCAATAACTATAGTTATTTCTGTCTATGTTAATCCACATGTCAATACCTGACTGCCTCAAATCTTTTACCTTCTTAAATAAAAACCTTGGAGGTTTAATGCCATTTCATAGCAGTACACCTGTCAGATGCAACGCTCAGGTCTTCTACTGGAAAATGCAACTCAGAAATCTTCTTAATGAAACAAAAACATGTTTGCATTTATGCTGCAATTTTTAAAGTGAAAAAAATGGTAGGGCAGTGGCACAGGGTGAATTGATCTGCAGAGAACCAGCATGGACATGGCAAATCAAATGACCTCCTGTCTGCTGTAACCATATTATGTGTCAATGATGTCCATTTTAAGAAGTGTTATTGAGGGTTGCATGTTGGTCCAGAAGTCCCTGGTATTATTCAAAATAATGGGACCCATGATAGCACAGCATTCCCTCAGTATTGCAACACAATGTTAGCTTATGTACTTTGGTCTGCAAAGTGGAGCTTGGCCTCACAACATTTTGTTTCAGAGATGATTGTACAACTACTGAGTTAACACAGTTTATTATATTACCCTAGATAATCAAACCTAATGAACCTTACTTCAATTGAAAATCTGCTGGCCTGACTCATTACTCCCTCCATTCCTACTTCTTCTAACTTGCTAACCTTCAGTTCTGTTTACATTAGTTGGATAACCTGATCTGGTCTTACTGATCTGTCTATGCTAATGTGTTCTATTCTTGATTCTGTGTCACTCATTAATGTCAACACTCCACTTACCTGATCCCTCCTAAACTGTTCTGTTAATCTCTCCTGAGTGGATCCCATTGCACCGAACTTGTTCTGCACATTTGGCTTTCACTTTTTACAAAGTCTACTCTCCTCTACCACTGAAGATTGTATCATTTCATTACATTTTCTCATCACTTCACTAACCATTCGTTCTGAAATGTACTTCCTGCTCTTCTGTGCTGCCTGTGTTGCTCTGAAACAGCTCTGTGTTGCTGACAACTTTCTCCTTCTTGCTTCCCATTCTCAAAAGTGGCTCTCAAGCCTGAAATAACTTCAGTGAATGTTGGTTCAACTCATCTCAGCTTGGCCCTGCCCTGCCCGGCTCCTTTACAAAACCTCCAGCTTCAAAACCTAACCAGTTGGCTCTTTTTGCTAACAACTTCCTTATTTTTCCCTACTGTCCATTCTGCCTGCTTTAGTGAATACACTCCATAACATACCTAACTAATTTCCCCACCCACACCAATTTAGTGCCAAATTTATTTAATGTATTGCGTCCCCCTGTACATTACAAGTTTATCCTTCCTCACTCTATGAGTGCTAAATTACTGATTTGTCACTCAAAGGAATAATCTCATTTTATTGGAATCGGTATTCAGATTAAACACCAGTACATGTTACAACCTTCTGTGTGCAATGTCTTCAGTGATTGATTACTATATTACAAGGATGTGTTATCTAATTATATTAAGTTATAATGCCATTAGCTGGATGTACTGATACATAAATGTATAACATAATCAGCTGGTAGAGAGCATGGAAGCTATGAGCAGGAGCAAGCCATTGGGCCCTTCAAACCTGCTCTGCCTTTCAACATGACCATGACTGATGAACCATTTCAATGCCAAATTCCTGATTTCTCCCCATACCCATGATGCCTTTGAAATCTGAAAATTTTCGATCTCTTTCTTGTATATATTCAGTGACTTAGCCTCCACAGTATTTTGTGATAGAGAATCCCATAAGTTCACTACTCTGAGCGAAGAAATCTTTCTTCTTCACAGTCCTAAATAGTCTACTCAAATCCTAAGACTGTGACCACTGGTTTTAGACTCCCCAACCAGGAAAAAATACCTTCCTGAGTCTAATCTGTCCAGAAACAAAAACAAAGTTGCCGGAAAAGCTCAGCAGGTC
>NW_025978051.1:0-6672 GCF_021869965.1 Rhincodon typus | reverse complement strand
TGATTAAGTGCTGCAGTGATGGAAATATTATCTCTTCTGCAAGTGTGCGGTAAAGAAGTGATTGATGGACAAATGCAAAACCCAATCCAACATGGAACGTTTTCTTCACTTCTCATTAATACTTACTTTGCAGAAGTTTCAGTTTTGTCTTTTTCCAGTTCCATCTTACCACATTGTTTCACAAGGTGGCAGTGTTGTGACACCAACCTGTAGAATTTTAAGATAACAAGGTGTGAAGCTTCAGAACGAAGGGTCCAGGCCCAAAACGTCAGCCTTCCTGCTCCTCTGATGCTGCTTGGCCTGCTGTGTTCATCCAGCTCTACACCTTGTTATCTGAGATAATTGCAATATTGATTAAGGACACAGAGTTAATCCCATGTGGCATCAGAGAGAAGATGCTTGCCAAAGGCAGAAATGAGTTTTGTTTCAGGGACATAGTGCCATCAACGCACAGCGCCCAAAGGCTCCACCCTCACAGCCCCACTCACGAGCCATCACCCCGCCCCTAATTCAGGTTCCGCCCATATCCACACTCAGACCACGCCCCCTACCCACCTCAGACCCCGCCCTCTAGACTTTCACCCCGCCCCTGATTCAGGTTTCACCCATTCCCATGCTCAGTCCCCGGCCCACTCCGTTTCCGACAACGCCCTTCCGTTTCTCGCCACGCAGCTACATGATGTCTTTCCCCGCCCGCTCTCGCGATTCTGACCCAGCCCTCTGGCCATTCACCCCGCCCCCAGGTTTTGGAACCACCCCCACGTTTTGGAACCACCCCCTTCCCAGAATCTAATCTCCACCCCTCTCCCGCACCTCCCAAAACACGGTGTCTGGAGACACCTTCAGCTCCTAAGCCACGCCCCCAGCATCTTAGCCACGCTCTTTTCTCCTTAGCCACACCCTCAGATCACATGAGATAGTAGGAATTGCAGATGCTGGAGAATCTGAGATAACAAGGTGCAGAGCTGGATGAACACAGCAGGCCAAGCAGCATCAGAGGAGCAGGAAGGCTGACGTTTCGGGGCTAGACACTTCTTCAGAAATGGGGGAGGGGAAGTGGATTCTGAAATAGATAGGGAGAGAGGGGGAGGGGGATAGAAGATGGATAGAGGAGAAGATAGGTGGAGAGGAGAAGGACAGGTCAAAGAGGCGGGGATGGAGCCAGTAAAGGTGGGTTAGGTGGGGAGTTAGGGAGGAGATAGGTCAGTCCAGGGAGGACGGACAGGTCAGGGGGGCGGGTTGAGGCATGTAGGTAGGAGATGGGGGGAGTGGGGCTTGAGGTGGGAGGAAGGACAGGTTAGGGAGGTGGCGATGAGCTGGGCTGGTTTTGGGATGCGGTAGGGGGAGGGGAGATTTTGAAGCTTGTGAAGTCCATATTGATACCATTGGCCTGCAGGGTTCCCAAGCGGAATATGAGGTGCTGTTCCTGAAACCTTCGGGTAGCATCGTTGTGGCACTGCAGGAGGCCCAGAATAGACATGTCGTCTGAGGAATGGGAGGGGGAGTTGAAATGGTTCGCGACTAGGAGGTGCAGTTGTTTAGTGCGAACCGAACGTAGGTGTTCTGCAAAGCGGTCCCCGAGCCTCCACTTGGTTTCCCCGATGTAGAGGAGGCCACAACGGGAACAGCGGATGCAGTATACCACATTAGCAGATGTGCAGGTGAACATCTGCTTGATGTGGAAAGTCTTCTTGGGGTCTGGGATGGGGGTGAGGGAGGAGGTGTAGTGGCAGGTGTAGCACTTCCTGCGGTTGCAGGGAAAAGTGCCGGGTGTGGTGGGGCTGGAGGGGAGTGTGGAGCGGACAAGGGAGTCACGGAGAGAGTGGTCCCTCCTGAAAGCAGATAAAAGGTGGGGAGGGAAAAATGTCTTTGGTGGTGGGGTCGGATTGCAGATGGCAGAAGTGTCGGAGGATGATGCGTTGTATCCGGAGGTTGGTGGGGTGGTACGTGAGGACGAGGGGGATTCTGTTTTGGTTGCTATTGCGGGGAGGGGGCGTGAGGGATGAATTGCGGGAAATGCAGGAGACACGGTTGAGGGCATTCTCGACCACTGAAGGGGGGGAAGTTGCGGTCGTTGAAAAATGAGGACATCTGAGATGTACGGGAGTGGAATGCCTCATCCTGGAAGCAGATGGGGTGGAAGCGAAGGAATTGGGAATAGGGGATGGCATTTTTGCAGGAAGGTGGGTGGGAGGAGGTGTATTCTAGGTAGCTGTGGGAGTCGGTGGGCTTGAAATGGATATTGGTTTGTAGGTGGTTGCCAGAGATGGAGACAGAGAGGTCCAGGAAGGAGAGGGAGGTATTAGAGATGTTCCCGGTGAACTTAAGGTTGGGGTGGAAGGTGTTGGTGAAGTGGATGAACTGTTCGAGCTCCTCGTTGGATCACAAAGCGGCGCCAATACAGTCATCAATGTAACGGAGGAAGAGGTGGGGTTTAGGGCCAGTGTAGGTACAGAAGAGGGATTGCTCCACGTAACCTACAAAGAGGCAGGCATAGCTTGGGCCCATGCGGGTACCCATGGCCACCCCCTTTGTCTGTAGGAAGTGGGAGGAATTGAAAGAGAAGTTATTGAGGGTGAGGACGAGTTCGGCTAAGCGGATGAGGGTGTCAGTGGAGGGGGACTGGTCGGGCCTGCGGGACAGGAAGAAGCGGAGGGCCTTTAGGCCACCTGTATGGGGAATGCAGGTGTATAGGGACTGGACGTCCATGGTAAAGATGAGGTGTTGGGGACCGGGGAATTGGAAGTTCTGGAGGAGGTGGAGGGCGTGGGTGGTGTCACGGACGTAGGTAGGGAGTTCCTGGACCAAGGGGGAGAAAATGGAGTTGAGATAGGTGGAGATAAGTTCGGTGGGGCAGGAGCAGGCGGAGACAATGGGTCGACCAGGGCATTCAGGTTTGTGGATTTTGGGAAGGAGATAGAAGCGGGCAGTGCGGGGTTGGGGAACGATGAGGTTGGAGGCTGTGGGTGGGAGGTTACCTGAGATGATGAGGTTGTGCATGGTTTGGTAGATGATGGTTTGGTGGTCGGGGGTGGGGTCATAATCGAGGGGGCGGTAGGGGGAGGTGTCGGAGAGTTGGCGCCTGGCCTCGGCGATGTAGAGGTCAGTGCGCCATACTACAACTGCACCTCCCTTGTCCGCGGGTTTTATGGTGAGGTTGGGAGTGGAGTGGAGGGAGCGGAGGGCTGCACGTTCTGAGGGGGAGAGGTTGAGGCGATTGATGTCTCGACGGCAGTTGGAGATGAGGAGGTCGAGGGAGAGTAGGAGGCCTTGGGGTGGTGTCCAGGAGGAGGGGGTGTGTTGGAGGTGGGAGAAGGGGTCAGTACAGGGAGGCTTAGGCTCATGGTTGAAGATGTAAGCACGGAGGCAGAGGAAAAACTGCTCAATGTCCAAACGTGAGTGGTATTCGTTGATGTGTGGGTGGAGGGGGACAAAGGTGAGCCCTTTGCTGAGGACTGACCGTTCGTCCCAGTAAGGGGGAGGTCTGGGGGGGATGGTGAAGACTCAGCAGGGCTGGGTGCTACAGTCTCCTCTGGAGCTGCCGGCTGTGGAGGTGATGGGCGGAGCGATATCGGCGTCAGTGGTGGGTGGAGTTGCGTCGGTGGTGGTGGGCAGAGTGGCGTCGGCTAAGTAGGGTAGGCGGCGGCAGCAGCAGCGGTGACGGTAGGTGCGTTCTCAGTGTCTATGGTGTTGGCCTCGGAAATGGAGGCGGTGGCATCAGCAGTGGTGTCGATGGCGTTCGCTGTCCCAGAAGTGGTGTACCCGGCGGCGGAGGATGTGATGTCATCCGTGGCTGCTCCGACAGTGGCCACACGGTCAATGGCAGTGGGCACATTGTGGGGAAGATCCTGGGTAGGGTTGGGGATTTGTGAGGTAGGCACCAGTAAGTTTACTGTACTTATGGTTCTTAGTGTCCAATAAAGCTGAGTAGAATTGGGAGTTCAGGTTGTGGATCCTATGAAGAATAAAAAACAGGAGAGGTCCTTTGCAGGTCTGGGAGAGGGAGGCTCTGAGTTGGGGTAGGCTTGATTGTAGTGCCAGAGATGCCTGCACATTGCTGCAAGTGTGTGTTTCAGGAGTTGCAGGGAGAAATGCTTCTGAAGGACCTCAATGTTCTGAATGTAGACATTGTCACTGTTGGGGCCAAATTGGGAAGGCCTGAATGTGGACTGTAGTCCACTGGGGATGATCTGGTTCCGTAGGCAGGTACTAAGAAAGGTGATGTGGCTGTAGTACCTGGTTTGCTTCAGGATGTGGTTGAGCAGTTTCTAGGCCGAAGAGATTACGAGAGAGTTGCAGTGGGAGAGAGATCCACTGAGGTTTTTCCGGAGGGAGGAGGGTAACTTCTTCAGGGTAGGCATCCTCAGAAGAGGCTTCGCAGTGGGGTTAAAATTGTTTCAGAGATAGTAGGAACTGCAGATGCTGGAGAATCTGAGATAACAAGGTGTAGAGCTGGATAACACAGCAGGCCAAGCTGCATCAGAGGAGCAGGAAGGCTGATGTTTCGGGCCTAGATCTTTCTTCAGAAATGGGGGAGGGGAAGGGGGTTCTGAAATAAATAGGGAGAGAGGGGGAGGTGGATAGAAGGTGGATAGTGGAGAAGATAGGTGGAGAGGAGACAGACCTGCTCCTTCAGAAGATCCTTCAGAAGCATTTCTCTCTGCGACTCATGAAATACACACTCTCGCAGCAATGCGCCGGCATCTCCTGGCACTACAATCAAGCCTACCCCAGCTCAGACCCTCCCTCTCCCAGACTGAGAAAGGACCTCTCCTGTTTTTTATTCTTCATAGGATCCACTACCTGAACTCACATTCTACTCAGCTTAATGGACACTAAAAACCGTAAGTACAGTAAACTTACTGGTGCCTACCACCCAAAACGGGCTTCCTTCACCTCCCAAATCCCCAACCCCACCCAGGACCTTCCCCACAATGTGCCCGCCGCCATTGGCCATGTGGCCACTGTCGGAGCACCCACGGATGACGTCACATCCTCCGCCGCCGGGGACACCACTTCCGGGACAGCAAACGCCATCGACACCACTGCTGATGCCACTGCCTCCATTTGCTGAGGCCAACACCATAGACACTGAGGACGCACCTACCATCACCGCTGCTGCTGCCGCCGCCACCTACCCCGCTCTGCCCACCGCCGACGCTGACGCAACTCCACCCATCACCTCCACAGCCTGCAGCTCCAGAGGAGACTGTAGCACCCAGCCCTGCCAAGTCTTCACCGTTCCCCCAGACCTCCCCCTTACTGAGGATGAACGGTCAGTCCTCAGTAAAGGGCTCACCTTTGTCCCCCTCCACCCACACATCAAAGAATACCGCTCACGTTTGGACATTGAGCAGTTTTTCCTCCGTCTCCGCGCTTACTTCTTCAACCGTGAGACTAACCCTCCCTCCACTGACCCCTTCTCCCGCCTCCAACACAACCCCTCCTCCTGGACACCACCCCAAGGCCTCCTACCCTCCCTCGACCTCTTCATCTCCAACTGCCGTCCAGACATCAATCGCCTCAACCTCTCCACCCCTCTCACCCACTCCAACCTCTCCCCCTCAGAACGTGCAGCCCTCCGCTCCCTCCACTCCAATCCCAACCTCACCATAAAACCCGCAGACAAGGGAGGTGCAGTTGTAATATGGCGCACTGACCTCTACATCGCCGAGGCCAGGCGCCAACTCTCTGACACCTCCTCCTACCGCCCCCTTGATCATGACCCCGCCCCTGACCACCAAACCATCATCTCCCAAACCATCCACAACCTCATCACATCAGGTGACCTCCCACCCACAGCCTCCAACCTCATCGTTCCCCAAACCCCGCACCGCCTGCTTCTATCTCCTTCCCAAAATCCACAAACCTGACTACCCTGATCGACCCATTGTCTCCACCTGCGCCTGCCCCACCGAACTTATTTCCACCTATCTCGACTCCATTTTCTCCCCCTTGGTCCAGGAACTCCCTACCTACGTCCATGACACCACCCACCCCCTCCACCTCCTCCAGAACTTCCAATTCCCCGGTCCCCAACACCTCATCTTTACCATGGACGTCCAGTCCCTATACACCTGCATTCCCCATACAGATGGCCTAAAGGCCCTCCGCTTCTTCCTGTCCCGCAGGCCCGACCAGTCCCCCTCCACTGACACCCTCATCCGCTTAGCCGAACTCGTCCTCACCCTCAACAACTTCTCTTTCAATTCCTCCCACTTCCTACAGACAAAGGGGGTGGCCATGGGTACCCGCACGGGCCCAAGCTATGCCTGCCTCTTTGTAGGTTACGTGGAACAATCCCTCTTCTGTACCTACACTGGCCCTAAACCCCACCTCTTCCTCCATTACATTGATGAATGTATTGGCGCCGCCTCGTGCTCCCACGAGGAGCTCGAACAGTTCATCCACTTCACCAACACCTTCCACCCCAACCTTAAGTTCACCTGGACCATCTCTAATACCTCCCTCTCCTTCCTGGACCTCTTTGTCTCCATCTCTGGCAACCACCTTGAAACCGATATCCATTTCAAGACCACCAACTCCCACAGCTACCTAGAATACACCTCCTCCCACCCACCTTTCTGCAAAAATGCCATCCCCTATTCCCAATTCCTTCGCCTCCGCCGCATCTGCTCCCAGGATGAGGCATTCCACTCCCGTACATCTCAG
>NW_025978050.1:0-6673 GCF_021869965.1 Rhincodon typus | reverse complement strand
AAACGCGCGAGACGTTGAGGTTTTCTCCGATGTCGAAAGCGAGGCCCTCGAAAGGATCGGTCACTCGGAGCCAACGAGAGCTGCCGATGCTGGAGTCAGCGTGAACGCAGCGCGGAGCGTGAAGAACACGGCACGTCAAGCGACCGGAGAGGAGCGGGGAATTCACCCCGAACGGCGCGTCACCGAAACATCGACTTTGCAGCACCTCCGGTGCTGCCCGGCGTGTTGTGTCGCTCCAGCTCCACGCTGTATTGGCCTTTGCAAGGATCAGACCGGCGGTGAGCTGACTGGTGTGAGTCAGAGCGACAGTTTCAGGGAGACAACGGCGTCACGTTAACACAGTGGCATTGGCAAATGTCAGCAAGGCGGCAGCGAGCTGCGGCTTTCCTTCGATAGCTCAGCTGGTAGAGCGGAGGACTGTAGTGTGTCGCGGATCTGTCATCCTTAGGCCGCCGGTTCAATTCCGGCTCGAAGGAGTCGCCGCCATCCTTTTGGAAACGCCGCGCATTCGCCCGGCAACACCGACAAACTGACAGAGAAACGGCGTGTTGCAACGGACACGTAACGGACATGTGGGCAGAAGCCCTTTTCCCCTCTGCAAAGCGAATGCAGTCGCTTGTCTCACTGCTGCGGTTGCACCCGACGGCCAGCAGGGTGTGTGTGCGTTCGGCAGAAACGCACTCAAAATCACTGCCAGCAAATGAAGGCTTCTATCAGTCAGGCAGGGCCCCGCAAGGTCACGTCACGGTGATGCTGGCTGCGCAAAGGTTGAAGTCGGCTCGGCCTCGAGTCAGCGATCGCCGTCTCCTCGGCACTTCTCGTCTGGTCGACGTGGCTTTCCGCCCTGCCTGAGCCCAGCGGCTGCCGCTGCCATGACGCGTCGGTCGGAGCGAACCCCGAGCAGTGTTTGGTCCGCGGCCCGACGGAGGCCAGGTTTTCCGGCACGTCCCTGAGTGACGCCGCCGGGAGTCCTCTGCGAAACAAGCGAGAAGGTGCGGCCAGCTGCCGCCGGGGAATTAGCTCAAGTGGTAGAGCGCTCGCTTCGCATGCGAGAGGTAGCGGGATCGATGCCCGCATTCTCCAGTCCCTTTTGAAACTGGAAGTGTCCACTCCGGCTCAGCAGTCTTGCGCAGACCCAAACCGTTTGCCGTGCGCCGCCTCCCTCCGAGAGGTCGGGGAAAGACGAAAGGCTGTCCGTTTAAGCCAAAAGCACGCGCCTCCCTCTCGTCGGGAAGATGTCCAGCTGGGCAGCGAAAGCAAACGCGCGAGACGTTGAGGTTTTCTCCGATGTCGAAAGCGAGGCCCCCGAAAGGATCGGTCACTCGGAGCCAACGAGTTCCTCCAGCAACCAACTATGAGGTACCCAGCACAACCCAGCTCTGGGAAATGTTAGAAAGTTCGGTCAAGCCATTGTGAAGTGGGTGGCAGTAAGCTAAAATGTGTCATCCCTTTCAGAGATTCTTTCTTTGTCTGTACTTAGACATTTAGAAAAGAAATATATTTGTGGGCAGCAGCTGAAGTTGCCAGTACAGAGAGCCTCAAAAAGTGAAACGTGCATCCAAAAAGCCTTAAAGCTGGAAGGCAAAACACAGGCTTGTTTTGATGTTGTGACAGCAAGTTTGACTTCGGCCAATTAATTTGAACGAAGCACCTCGATACAGGAAGCTTTTTGAATTTAAATCTGATGGCATTGACAACCTGAAACCAATCACATTATAAGAATTTTATTATGTCATTACGGCATTTGTAAAATTGGGGAGAGCCAACTGCCATCTGAAAGAGAGAGTCATCTGCCACCTGCCAGAGTTAGCACCATTCAGCTCCCAGAGAAAATTAATCACAGGTACCACAGTATTTTAGCTCAAAGTGTACATTGAAGAAATTATAGAGATAAAACATCCCTGACAGCAGAATTAACTGAAGAATTGTTCTCCATCCGAGCCCCTGGCTGTAAGGGAGCCTCAGTCAGTAAGAGGAAAGTTGAATGTCACCCAAAACAACTACCCTGCTTTTTTCACACCTTTCCAGTATCTGACTACATATCTGCTACTCTGTTTCCCGTGGGCTGTTGGGTGGTCTATAGAAAACTGCCAACATTGAGATTTCACCCTTCCTATTCCTGAGAGCCACCCGTAATGCCTGACTGTAAGATCTTTCTGATGTGTCGTCTCTCCAAACAGTTGTGATGTGCTCCTTAATCAGTAATGCAATTCCTCTACCCATTTTGTTTCTCTCTCTGTCCCATGTAAAAGAGTGATATCCTGGAATGTTAAGCTGCTAGTCCTGTCTTTCCACCACAGAAACATAGAAGATAGGAGCAGGAGGAGGCCATTCAGCCCTTCGACTCTGCTTCACCATTCTTCACGATCATGGCTGATCGCCCAACTCAATAGCGTAATCCTGCTTTCTCCCCATAACCTTTGATCCTATTTTCCCAAGTGCTACATGTAGCTGCCTCTTGCTGTGGTTGGTTGGTTCACCGAGCTGGGTCGTTAGTTCACAGACGTTTCATTACCCTGCTGGGTAACGTCATCAGTGCAGGGCTGTTGTGTTTTCCTGCCTGGTATTTAAACACTGGGGTCCATTGGAATTGGTTACCTCATTTCTTGATTTTCTTCATAGTGGTGTATACATAGAGTCTAATTCTATGTGTTTATTGGTGGCTTTCCTGGTGGAGAAACAGGCCTCTAGGAATTCCCGTGCTTGTCTCTGTTTGGCTTGTCCTAGGATCCTGATGTTGTCCCAATCGAACTGGTGGTTCTCTTTATCCATATGAATGGAGATGAGTGAGTATTGGTCGTGTCTTTTTGTTGCTAGTTGGTATTCATGTGTTCTCGTAGCCAGTTTCCTTCCGGTCTGTCCAATGTAACGTTTGGCGCAGTCCTTGCATGGGATCTTGTTTATTACGTTGGTTCTGTCCATAGTGGGTAAGGAGTCTTTGGTTCTTGTTAGCAGCTGGCGTAGGGTTGACGAAGATTTGTGTGCCACTCTGATGCCCAATGCTTGTAGGAGTCTTGTGGTCAGTTCGGACTTTTTTGATGTGTGGTAACGTGATGAGTGTGTCAGGGCGCACTGTATCTTCCTGTTTGTGTGATAGGCATCTTCGGATCCAACTGTTCAGGTATCCGTTCTTAAATACTTGGTTGAAGTATTCTTCTTCATTTTGGCGTAGTTCTGGGTTGCTGCAGTGTGTTGTTCATTTAAATAGTGTTTTTACGCAACTTCGTTTGTGGCTGTTGGCGTGGTTGCTGTTGGAATTCAGGACTTGATCTGTGTGTGTGGCTTTTCTGTGTACCTTTGTTAGAAATTCCCTGTTGGCCCTGTGTTTTACCATGACATCCAGGAATTGGAGCTGTTCTTTTCTTCCTCCCTGGTGAATTTGATGCCGGTGAGAGTGTGGTTTATAAGTTGGTACATTTCTTCTAGTTTAGTCCATTTGTTGTTGATGTACGTGTCGTCCACATATCAGATCCATAGTTTTGGTTGGATCTGCGGAAGGGCCATGCTTTCAAGTCTCTGCATCACCGCTTCTGCTATTAGTCCGGAGATAGGTGACACCATGGGTGTCCCCGTTGACTTGTTCATAGATTTGGCCATTAAGAGTAAAGTGGGTTGTGGGGCATAGGTCCAGTAACTTCAGCATGTTGTCTGTGGAGATGGTGTCTCTTGGGTCTTGTTCTTTTAGAAGTGTTGCTAGTGTTTTTCTTGCCAGTGGTATGTCAATCAATGTGAATAGGGCGGTAACGTCAGAGGACACCATGGTCTCCTCCTTGTCTATTCTTATGTCTTTGAGGGAATTGAAGAACTCCTGGGCTGAGTGGATTGAGTGGGGTGACTTGCTGACGAGGTGCTTTAGTCTTCGTTGCAACTCCTTGGCTAATCTAGGTGTTGGTGTGCCCGGGAGGGAGACTTTGGGTCTGAGGGGCACATCCAGTTTGTGTAACTTTGGGAGGCTGTAGAGTTGGTGGCGGGGGAGGTGTTTGTCCCTCCTGGTTTCATTTTTAGGTAGTCAGCTTTGTTGATTTGTCCAGTCTGTTTGAGTCTCCTTAGTGTGTTGATTATTTTATTACCCAGTTGCAGTGTTGGGTCGATTTGCACTTGCCAGTAGCGTCTGTGCTTTAGTGAGGTAGTCCCGCTTGTTTAGTATTACTGTCATGCGCCTTTGTCTATTGGCAGGACTATGGTATTTTTGTCTTTTTTCGGTCTTTCTAGGGCCTTACTTTCTGATGGGTTAAGAGTGTTAAGTTCGTTTCTTCTGGTCAGTGTTGGGACCACTGTCTATCTTATGGCTTGTTGTGTTTCCTCATTGGTGCATTGCTCTTCAGTATGGATTCTAGTGTGGTTAGGAACTCTGTCCTGTTAGCATCTCTGTGGTTGTAGTTGAGTCCACGTATTAGAACAGCTTTCTCTGTGTCTGTTAGTTTCCTGTCTGAGAGGTTTCTTACTCAAGTATCTGATCTTTGGTTATCGTTTTGGTGCATTAGTTTGGCTAGTTTTTCTTGGGGGAGATAACAAGGTGTAGGACTGGATGAACACAGCAGGCTAAGCAGCACCAGAGGAGCAGGAAAGCTGATGTTTCAGGCCTAGCCCCCTCTTCAGAAGACCTTTTTCTGAAGAAGCGTCTAAGCCCGAAACGTCAGCCTTCCTGCTCCTCTGGTGCTGCTTGGCCTGCTGTGTTCATCCAGCTCCACACCCTGTTATCTCAGATTCTCCAGCATCTGCAGTTCCGACTATCTCTGAAACAACTTTTCTTTGAAGATCTGTCTTTTCTTGGTTCTTGTTATTTGGTGACAGATGTTAGTGGCTCTTTCTAAGTCTGCTGTCCACCCTAGGTTGGTTGCGTTTAGGAATAGGGTTTTTTGACGAGTAATTTCCCAGTCATATTTGTGGAGCCAGTTGTGTGCGTCACTAATCATTACCCTTACCATTCTGCGGCCATTGTGTTCTGTTGTCCTATGTGCATGTGGGTTGTTGATGGGAAGTTTGTATCTAACACTGCATGTTAACACCTGGTTCCTGAGGCAACCATGCAGGAAGTAGAGTTGCTCGCGGGTCGTTTGGCACAGGTTTCCCATTTCTGTGCCAATTTGAGCATAATGCGCCCGAAGGTGTCTAAGGTTTTAGAGTAGATTGTAGCTCGGGTTGTGGATGTTGTGGTTGGTTGGCTCGCCGAGCTGGTCCATTAGCTCACAGACGTTTCATTGCCTTGCTGGGTAATCAGTGCAGCCTCCGATGAAGCGCTGTTGTGTTTTCCCACCTGGTATTTAAACTCTGGGGTCCGTTGCAATTGGTTACCTCATTTTCAGTTTTCATTCGCAGTGCTGTATATATAAGGTCTAATTCTACATGTTTATATATTTGGCCTTCCTGGTGGAGAACCAGGCCTCTAGGAATTCCCATGTTTGTCTCTGTTTGGCTTGTCCTAGGATCCTGGTGTTGCCCCAATCCATATGCTGTTTCCTTATCCATGTGAATGGAGACAAGTGAGTACTAGTCATGTCTTTTTGTTGCTAGTTGGTGTTCAAGTATTCCAGTGGCCACAGGAAGGAAACTGGCCACAAGAATACACAAGAGATTGACTAGGTTATCTTGACTTTGCCCAACCCTGTTCTACAGCAGAGCTAAGTTGTGGTGCCACAGGCCTGGCTGCTGCTTGTACCGTCTCCTGAAAGGCTTTCTCCCCGCAACAGTATGCAAAACGGTATACCTGTTTGAGGGGGGAATACCCACAGGGGACTCCTGCACTACCTGCCTGCCTCTCCTGGTAGTCACCCATCTACCCGTCTGGATCTGTGGTGTAAGCACCTCCCTAAAGCTAGTGTCTATCACTGTCTCTGCCCTCTGTATGCACCGCAGTGTGTCCAGTGCTTCTCCAACCGAACCACGCGGTCTGTGAGGAGCTGCAGCTGGTCACATTTCCTGCAGACATAGTTGTCAGGGACACTAGACTGCTCCCTGATTTCCCACATCTGACAGGAGGAGCATACTACTGCCCTAACGGCCATCTACGTCTTTGCACACATGCAAAACAAGAATCTTACCTTGCCTGTGTCCTCACAGTGCATTTTGTTTTTGGTTAGAGGAGGTGGCAGGGGGTGGAAACACCACACTAATGTAGTGTTTCAGATTTAACCACCCCTTGACATCAGTTCCTCTGCGATATTCAGACCAGTCGTGATGACTGCAGTGCTGTCTCCCAGAATTCCTCTCAGTGACGTCTCTGCTGCCCTTTGATTTGATACTTTCCCTCATGACAGTCACTTAGGGTGTCCTGTCGCGGCCTGCTCCCCGGTCCTTTTTTGCCTTAACATTCCGTATTGGAATTGTTTCTGGAACTTTTGGTTTTAGGGAGGGGACCTACACAATCAATTATAACCTGCGGGAATTGGCATCAAAGGTGCTGGTTTTATTAGTGCCTGTGGCTTGCCAACCATCTGACACGTTATGGCAAAATTCAACCACATCCTTATGTAATCCAAGCCAATTGAAATGCTCTGTATCTCAGCCTGAGTTTCCCTCCTGCAGGTAATTTGTGTGCTACCCTCAATACTTCCTGTCTGTATGCTACCGGCAACACAATCTGGTGAACTACCAGAGATAGTAGGAACTGCAGATGCTGGAGAATCTGAGATAACAAGGTGTAAAGCTGGATGAACACAGCAGGCCAAGCAGC
>NW_025978049.1:0-6673 GCF_021869965.1 Rhincodon typus | reverse complement strand
ATGCTTTATTCACATCCATTCAACCAGACAGAAGGCCCTGGGTTTGACACTTCATCTGAAACAGAGGACTATATGCAATCTGAAGCTCTATTATTCAAGGAAGTGACTGCACTGCTTCATCACACAATCATTTCCCAATCAGATACAGCATGAATTAGAAGTAGAGAAAAAAAAAATTCTGTCTATTTTGCCCCATGAGAAAACATACACTCTACTGGGCGGTGCGGTAGCTCAATGGTTAGAACTGCTTTCTCACAGCGCCACGGACCCGGGTTTGATTCCACCCTCAAGCAACTGCCTGTGTGGAGTTTGCACATTCTCCCTGTGTCTGCGTGGGTTTCCTCCCACAGTCCAAAGATGCACAAGTTAGGTGGATTGGTCGCGGAAATGCAGATAAGAGGAATAGAGTAGGTGTGTGGGTCTGGGTGGGATACTCTTCAGAGGATTGGTGTGGACTGACTCCACACTGTAGGGGTTCTATGAGTGCTCCCTCAATCCAAGATTTCCATTTGACCTACACATTTCAAATTTAGTGTCAATTAACAAATGTGCCTGTCTCCAAAATGACCTGAGATTGGTATACTGTACATTTCTCGCTGTGGTGGCCTTTACACAGACTGCCTGCATTGAAATTCTGTATCTGGCGCCTATTAGCAACAGGAGGAGTCACCCTTTTTTTAATATGTGGCACGTTATTACTGGCACTGCAGTATACGAAGGAGGTCACCTGGAATGCGGCATGGGTTTTTAGTTATGTAGACAGACTTCAAAAGTTAGGGTTATTCTTCGAGCAGAGATAGTTAAGGGAGTTTTAATGAAGAGGGCTTGTAGAACAAAGAATGAGTAACTGTAGCCAGAAGGCTGGTCAGCAGAAGACACAGATTTACAATAATTGCTGTAAGAGCCAGAGGGCAGATGAGGATCATTTTTTCTTTGATGCAGTGAGTTATGATGTCCTAGAATGCATTGTCTGAAAATGTGACAGAAGCAGATTTGATGGGAATGGTCAAAAGGGATGTGTTAAATATTTGAAAGGAAAATAGGCTCAGCTCACTGGGATAAGGGCAGACGAGTGGGACTAATTGGAAGCCTCCTTAAATAACCAGTGGCCAAAATGACCTCCTACTGTGCTGTATCATTCTGTGATTCTGCAGAAACCCAAGCTTGTTTCTGACAGAGGCTTACCTGGAAAGAAGCTGACTGCTGTGCCTTATTTATTTTCCAGGGAACCTGTGCCACATTCAGGGAGGAATACTCCATCTGCAACCCACTGATGCATTAGGTAATTGATGTGTGAATGATGAGACAACGTTTTAGCTTGATTACGCACGGCAATCAATATCTGCTCTTTATCTTTTAAGACCAATTCTACCCAGTTATCAGAGAGAGAATCCGATTAAGGAAAGCTAAAGGGCTTGTACAGTGAGGCTCTCACTATGCCTTATAGTAGAGTATTGGCATAATGCCTTCATGTGCCTGAGGGCAGATTGTATATTGGAGTTCAAGGTCCAAATGTTCAAACCAAGTTGCAAGGAGACGTCAGCAGCAGTTTCCGTCAGTGTCCTCAGCCTGTCAGCCGGAATTTCGACCTAGCAAACCACAGCACTGCAATGGCAGATCTTGTTACGACCACCTTGCTGTTGGAGGGAGCTTGCTATGGCTACCTCATTTCCTACAGTAACCACACTTCAAAAGTGGCTGTCCATCTCTTGGAATTACCTGAGGCCATGCAAGGCGCTATCCAAATGCAAGTCTATTATCTGCTTGCTGCATCACAATTTTTCATTTAATTACCTTTCTACGTTAAGAACGAAGAATGCATTTGCAGACATTTTCAAGTGCAAAGTACTCTGGATGGAGCATAAAAGTGAGTGGAGCAGTTCTGCCAAAGGGGAGAACTGAAATGTTAACTCGGTTCTCTCTCCACTAACGCTGCTAGACGTGTTGACACACTTTTTGGTTTTACCTGTGTTTGTATAGCACAGAATTATCCCCTGGCCAGAGGTCATGAGAGGGAGAAATAGTTGAGTAAGTTGGCTTTGGACAGATATTCACCTGTTTCTTGCCACATCAACAACAAAGTCCTGGGACAGAAGTTCCACTAGGGACTTTCCCAACTCACAAGCAAGGCCCTTAAGTAGCCAACTAATGACCACTTAACCACCTCAACTGGCCATGTCCCCAGTCACTCAATGGATGATCAAAGTTTTAGGTAAAATGGTGTCTCAAGACACTTGTGTTTCTCTTTCTCTTACATTGCCACCAACAATCTGATAATATTTCCACCATTTCTCCAGGGTTTCCAGAGGTATTCCATTAAAGACATTGTGCATGATTGAGAGACAAAGTACATTCCATTGCCCACTCCCTCCACCAGAATCCTGCCCTTTAGAACATATGTATGCACAACATTCCTTCTGAGGGGCATCTCGAGTAATTTCTATCAGATGATCCCAGGTTTCTTAATGCACTGAATCTTCAGATTTAAGTATTCCCCACAGCCACACAAACTAAGTTCCCGTATTCAGTCTATGTGCTTCAATGTCTCCAGCAGCGTTGCAGAACTGTTACAGAATAGGAGGAGGCCATTCATCAGGGTCATTGATGTTAGAATTGACCTGGACTTGGGAGGCTGAAAATTGACTATGGTTTTCCTTCAGGACACCTGTAATTCACTTCCTAATGCCTTGACATTGTCACCTCTCAATCCACCTTCAAACGCCTCTGTAATAGACCCCAGAGGCCCTGTGGGGAATCATCAATTAATGTCCTCATGGAGCTCATTGAGTATGAGTTCCGTTGGTAACGGGCAATGGCCTGCCCAGCTGGAACACATCACCTGAGTTCTTTCTCAAGCACACACAAGTCTCTGTGGTGCAATGGGCCAGCATGTTACATTGCTAACTGAAAGGTTGGTTGTTCAAGACCACCTGGGGATGGCGCTTTCATTGTTTCCATTCCATCAGTTTGGGCCTTCTTGTGGTGCAATGGCCAGTGTCTCTAACCCTGGACCAGAAGGCTTGGGTTCAATTCCCACCTGCTCCCAAGGTGCGTATAGCACTTCTGAAGACATTGATTAGAAAAATAGGCTAAAGCAGACTCATTGGCAGTGGATACCATGCTTTATTTCTCCCTTCAACTCTATTGTGATATAGCCCCTTCTGCTCTCTCTACACCTCCATCACTTTTGATGGTGTGCATTGTCTGTAATCGGCTTTGCAATGTAAATGTCTAATTGGCAACGTGGATGATTTACCGCTGGTGGTTACTAGTTTAGGGAAAGAAAGTCATTGTGATTTGGTGATGGGAAAGCAGTTCAGTTGTGTGTTAGAACGCATCTGGATATAAAAAGAGAACAATAAATAAATACCCGGGGATGGGTCTGCAGAACTGTCTGTCCCAAGCTGGAACTAGCCTATGTCCACCTCAAGAAGAGGCTCTGTTCTGGTTTTTGACAATAAACAATGTTCCTCTCCAGTCGGGCTTCCTGAGTTACTACAGACTGTTTCAATTGCTCAGCTTATCTGTTTATCTATTGCGGAATCCTGTTCAAAATCCTAATTCTTAAGTTCCATAGACTATGTAGAGCAGACACAGGACTTTTGGCCCAACTAACTCACTTTGGAGTTTATACTCCATACTACCTATCTCATCTAACTTACCAGCATAATCTTCTATTGTTATTTGGTCATAAAGAACTTGCTGAAAAAGATGCATTCTGACAATCTCTTTTATCTTGCACTCATCAGGACATTTCTTCTGCATGAGAGGAGAGATATGAACCAGTAAATGGCTGTCACCTAATGTTGAATTCAAACAGGTGCAGTACGTTCTTTCTGTCTGCAAAGAACAGGGCTCCTATATGTAGAGTCTAATACACAAGTGCTTCATTCTGTGAGCCTGACTGATAATCCTCCATTTCATGATGCTACCGTGTATAAGCAGGATAAGACAGCTAGCTTCACACATTGCTCAAAGTTTTGAAATATTTTGCCCTTCCAGGGTAATCAGAGATAGGCTGGGCATTTCTCAAGGCCAAGAATGACTATGTAGGGCCTTCCATGAGGTTGTGCAATAAATAGCGAGAAGTGATCTGATCAGGGTACCTATGATCCCATAGGATAACTTTGATATGTCTTGACCAATTAAATTCAACGTGCCTGGTTTAAAATTTAAACAAAGCCTGGCTTTTAACTGTCGAACAACACTCTGCATGACAACATCTCTACCAATCAGAGTTTACTTGCCACTCTCCTCTCATGCAATATAAATGCTGGTTTTCGCCTTGCATTGGTATTCTTGCACAATGTCCTGATGAGTGTAAGACTTTGGCAAAAAGTATATTTTTTTCAGCAATACATAATTTTCTATCCCTTTAATTCTCATGTATTTATCTAACCATCTCATAAATGTATCTTCACTATTTGCCTTAACAGTTCCTTGTGATAACACATTCCATATTCTCACAATATTTAGGTAAGAGGCTTCATGGAAGAAGGTAATTAAGTATCAGAGGATATAGAGATAGTTTGTAGTGATTGGAACAAGGTTGGTCAAGTGGATCTCATTGAGTATGAGATCCCTGATTGGGCCTGTTAACCTTGGCCAATCAGGGAGTCCTGGCTGACAGAAATAAATAGGAGATTCAGAGAGTTTCTTCACTCCAGGGACTGCCTCTGAGCTAGCTGGTCAGAATCCAGATACAGTGCCTGTGTAAATAAAGGATGACTTGGTGACGAGAAATTGGCCTCCAAGCAGTTATTTCATGTTAGAATTTTATGTGTTTCACTCAGATCCCCTTTCATTCTTCTAAACTCTAATGAATTCAGGCCCACTTGAACAAATCTCTCCTCATACAATAATTCTGCCATCCCTGGATCAACCTGGTATCAACCTAGTGAACCTCTGCTGTATTCTCTCTCATTGGTATCTTCTCTTAGATGGGGAGACCATACTGTATACTCCTAGTGTGGTCTCACCAACATCCATCTGTCGGCAAGTGTCCCTGTGGAACCAACCTGTAAGAACTCATTGGCCACTCAAGTGTGAGAATAGTTCAGAGGGTGGAACTCATGGGCTGATTGTTTCAGCACTGGGGGCTGGGAACTGGAAAAGTGGCAGGAGGAGCCACTTTGGGACAGCTCCCTGGCTAGGGACTCGTGAGAAGTGGATTACCTGCTCGCTGCACGGAGAAAGGCAGGCCAATTGGATAGGCGAGTCCCCAGTTAGAAGCAATTCTGTGGCACTGACAATGGAAAGGTCTCTGTCGCATTGGGAGGCTGCTAGCTCCACAGAAACTCTGTGGCTCCAAAGTGGTTAATCCTGCTGCCTCACAGAGACCCAGATTTGATTCCACCCTCAGGTGAATGTCTATGTGGAGTTTGCACATTCTCCACGTGTCTGTGTGGGTTTCCTCTGGGTGCTCCGATTTTCTCCCACAGTCCAAAGATGTGCAGGTTAGGGTGGATTGGCCACGCTAAATTACCCATAGTGTCCAGGGATGTGCAGGCTAGGTGCATTAGCCAAGGGTAAATGCAGGGTTACAGGGATAGGGTAGAGGCTGGGTCTCCATGGGATATTCATCAGAAGGTTTGCGCAGACTTGATGGGCTGAATGGCCTCTTTCCACACTGCAGGGATTCTATGATTCAACAAGGTGGCCACTGGTGGGAAAGATCATACACTGGACCCAGGCACTGCCCTAAGAGGGATTTCCCCTCATTTCTTAGAGACACAGCAGTTTGCACTTCTCTGAAACTCTGATTACATGGTTTCACTGAAGGACATTGCCATTTTGAAACGTCATGACACTTTCCAACCTCCGACAGCATCGGGTCTCTCTCCCGATTGATTGCCATATGCTGCATGGCCTCTGTCCATTGTCCTTTATAGGTCAGGGAGTGCTGAGGTGTCCATTTAGGAGGCCATCTCTGAGTTGGTCTCTTACCCAGTAAGTGAGAACTCAGGTCGTCCTGACCCTGACATCAGGGTCTTAAAGGCTGCAGCAGTGGCCAGCTGTTTGGGTCAGATGGTTATGGGTTCAAATCCCACGCCAGGACTTGACCTCAAATGTTCATGGTTGACATTCCAGTGCAATACTGAACGACTACAACACCGTTGGAGTTGCCACCCATCAAATGGGAAGTTAAACCCAGGCCTCAAAAGCTGCTGTGTTGGTTGAGGTAATAAATCCCATGACACTGTTGTGAAGAAGAGCTCCTGCCTAGTGTTAAGTCCTCAATCAACATCACAGAGAAAAAAGGGATAATTGGAACAGTATCACATTCTATACAAAACGAAGTTCTGAGGATGCTGCAGATCTGAAATATAACAAAGCCCTGGAGAAACTCAGCAGATACAGTAGTATCTGTGGAGAGATAAACAGAGTTAATAATTTGAGTCAAATTTGACTCTTCTTCGGAATTTAGTTTTTCCAACACTTTCTGATTTTATTGTCACAATGCTACTGGTTGGAGATTATTGTATGTAAATGAACTGCCATTGGCCATAGCCCCAGAAGATGATTAGAGAAAGAGAGAGAGAGACAGTCTGTAGGCCAGGCTGAGTAGGGATGGCAGCTTCTTTCCCTAAAGGACATTTGTGAACCAGGTGGGTTTTTCCAACAATCAACAATGGATTCATGGTCATCATTAGACTCATAATTCCAGATTTTT
>NW_025978048.1:0-6674 GCF_021869965.1 Rhincodon typus | reverse complement strand
CGTCTCTGTTTTAGGGTTTGTTTGCTAGAGGCTGTTTATTTACAGGTAGCTTCGTCTTTTTAGGATTATTTGTAAGGGGCCCTGTCTTACGGATAATGTACAGGTGGGCTAAGTGTTGGGGTTTAATTAAAGGTGCTCAGCGTTTTCGGAAATATTTAGAAGTAGCCCTGTGTTTTACCTTATACTTCCTGAGCAATGTATGTTAGAGTTCATTTAAAAGGGTTTGTGTATTTGAGCGGATAATTACAGGTGGCTCCACTGTTGAAGTTTGTTTAAGACGGACTCTGTGTTTTAGGTGTTATTTACAGTGAAGTCTGCGTCTTACGAGTTATTGAAAGGGGTCTCTGTGTTTGAGGGACTCTGTGCAGTCGGCTCCGTGTTTGAGGGCCAGGAGTACGGCTGAAGCTGGGTTCGGTTTGAGCCTGAGTCTATGGTTAGTGCAGGATGAGGTTAGCATTAGGGCTGAGGGTTATAGTTTGGGTTAGGCTTTGAGCTGAAGTTAGGTTTCGGGCTTAAGCGAGGGTTAGCGTTAGGGTTGAATCTAGGGTTAAGGTTAGGGATATTTCTGAGAGTAGCTAGATAGAAAGAAGCTCCGCATACCCAGAGCCGGAGTCTACAGGAGACTTGGGATGTATTGAAAGCTTAACAGGTCAAATAGTATTACAGATTCATATGATCCCATTACCAGGAGACACGGCCACAGAACTGACCCGCTGACAATGAGGAATTTGCCTGGTCCAGGCAAGTATTGAAGCACTGTCAGAGGAACAGAACTGCTGGAGAGCATTATAATCAGAGAGTCAATACTGAGATAGCCTCATTGTAAGAGGATCAGAACTGAGGAAGTGCCTCACATTTATAGGGTCTGTAATGAGGTAATGCAGCAGTACCAGAGGGTCAGAACTGTTGGGGTGCATTCTTGTGAGACTGTCAATACTGAGGTACTGTAATATTCTCAAGGGGTATGACTTGTGGGAGTGCCACACGATTGCAGCACTGTGACAATGTCAGATTGAGGCATTCCCTCATTGTCAAATCGTCAGGACCAGAGCTTCAGTACTGAAGCAGTGCCTCATTGTTAACTGGTCCGCGCTGAGGTATTGCAGCAGTGTCAGTGGGTCAGAACTGTGGGAGTGCATCAGTCATAGGGTCAAGACTGAGACTAAGCCTTACTCTAAATTCTTATTGGGGGAGTGCTCCATAACTAAATTACATAATTTTGAAAAGTGAGGCATCGGCTGAATGTGATCCTCTGACAATTGTGCCCTCCTTCAGTACTGACACTGCAACATAGAGGGACAGCCTCAAGCGTACCCTCTGAACGAGGCATTCTCTCAGGACAATAATCTTTAATTGTAAACTAATCTGTAATACTATTTGACCTATTAAGTTTACAATACATCCCGAGTCTCCTGTAGAATACGCAGTTGCTCTCCCTCTGGTTCTGTCTCTGACTATGCGAAGCTGCTTTCTTTTTCGCTGCCCCCAGAAATAACCCTACCACAAACCTTAACCCGAGATTCAGCCCTAACGCTAACCCTTGCGTAAGCTCTGAGCCTAACCTCAGGGCAAACCCTAACCGTAAGTTTCGCGTCAGGCCGAACATAAACCATAACCCTCAGCCCCAGCGCTGACCCTAACGTCCCCTCACAAATAACCTTTGAAAAGATAGACGTACGTATAAATAACAGTCTCCGGTAAATAAACCCGATGACAGAGACGCCTTTCAGTAACCTGTAAAACACAGTTCACTATAAATATTCGCTCAAACACAGGTCTTCGTGTACAGATACCCTAAAACACAGACATCCCTGTAAATGAACATTGAAACACACAGCCTCCTGTATATATTCTCCGACGCAGAGTCTCATTTGAAAAAAATGCTAAAAACAGAGCCACCTGAAAACATACCTTTAAGCACATAGACCCCTTTATACATAACCGAAGAAAGGTCCCTCAGGAAATAAAGTGTAAAAGACACAGCCCCAAGTAAGAAACCATAAAAGACCGAATCCCCTGTAAATAAAGTGTAAAATATAGAGCTCCCAGTAAATAAACCCTGAAACAGTGCCCCCTGCAAATCCTCCCTAAAACTAAGCCTCCTGTAAATAAACTCTCAGAGGCGACCCTAAAACACAGAGCCTCCAAATAATAAAGCCTAAAACAGAAGCCCAATGTAAATCAACACTAAATAACACAGCACCCAGTACAGCACGGCGAATTGTTCGGATTGAGATAGTACATCATAGTCTGAGGCAATGCCTCTTTGATAACGAGTCAGTAATGGGGAGGTGTGTTGTCTGATGGTCATTGTTGAGGTAGCGCTTCATTGTAATAGGGTCAGAATTGAGGGAGCACCTCATTGTACTAAGGTCAGGACTGAGGGAGCGCCTCGTTGTCAGCGGGTCAGGATTGGGGGAGCGCCTCATTGTCAGCGGGTCAGGAGTGAGCGAGCGCCTCATTGTACTCGGGTCAGGAATGGAGGAGCGCCTCATTGTCAGCGGGTCAGGACTTGGGGAGCGCCTCATTGTCAGCGGTTCAGCACTGAGGGAACGCCTCATTGTCAGTGGGTCAGGACTGAGGGAGCGCCTCAGTGTCAGCGGGTCAGGACTGAGCTATTTGAAGTAGGGCAATGAAGGGTATTGGTACTTTTATTGTTTTAAAGTTAGAGAATGCCAGCAAGATTATCAACCCTATATGATTTGATTGGGTTGGTAATTACTTAATGACAGCAGAAAGTTTAATAGCCTGATTACCGTGGCTGGCTCTTGAGATTTCACTATTGCCGGTTTAATCATTCTTTCATTCAATTTCACGGAAGGGTTATTTTGAGAGTAGCTTTCTTAAAGGGAACGATGACCCTATTCAATATGCATCTGACAGAGACGTGGTAACGCAGAAAACCTGTTTGATGTCCCGCACGATATTCAAGTCCTCGGAGACGTTTGTTGAGGGCTGATTAACACGATAATTTTTCATAGTTTCGTCTGACACGATGGATGGGATCGTATTGTTCAGAATAGATTAGAAAATTAACACATACTCAGGGATTGACTCTGATGTAGACACAAGTTTGGACACTGTTAGCAACAAGGGTTCAAACTGTGATAAGGCAGGAATGGGGTGGAAGGAACATTTTAATTTCGTCTCCATTTATTAGTGAAAAGTACGGCAAGATGGCAGTTTTATGAATGAATGAATGAAATGCGGTAATAGTAAACACAGTACAGTGATGAGTGGTCAGTAAAGTTATGAATGAATGAGAGAGCGAGAGTGGTCATATGGAGCGCCTGTGGGTGCATTGGTAAAGAGAATCTTGAGTACAACAGTAAAGAGGCTTATGATATGGTGCCACACAAAATCACAGAAAAGGATATTTTAAGACGATTGACCCTGAATTACTAAAGACACGCCAGCCAGACTCCGGAAGCCTTGTTAAGTGCTAATCGATATGAGTAAACAGGACAAACCACAGGATATTCAGGGGCAAAGGTTATAAGATAAGCAAGTGGCCGCATGAGCGAACGGGTACCGCGTGTTTGAATCCGACTGGTAAATATGTGATGCACAACTATTTCATCTAACTGACTGCCTAGTTAATTGAAAACCGAAGGAACTGCAGATGCTGTAAATCAGGAACAAAAACAAAATTGCTGGAAAATCTCAGCCGGTCTGGCAGCATTTCTGAAGGCCAAAACAGTTAACGTTTAGGGTTTGTGTACAAGGTGCTCTGTGTTTTGGATTATTCACAGAGGGCTCTGTTTTAGGGTTTCTTTACAGAGGTCTCTGTGTTGTTTGGTTTCTTACTGGCTTCTCTGTCTTCTACATTTTACTTCCCGAGGGACTTTTCTTATGTTATATTTAAAGGGGTCTCTGTGCTTGAGTGTATTTACAGGGGGCTCTTTTTCGCGTTTGTTTAACAGAGATTCTGCGTTGGAGATTACTTACAGAAGGCTTTGTGTTTCACGGTTCATTTACAGGGATGTCTAAGTTTTAGGGATTATTAATAGTGATCTCTGTGTTTTACAGTTACTTGAAAGGGGTCTCTGCCTTCAGGTTTCTGTACGGGGTCTCTGTGTCTTCCTATTTCTGTACCCGAGGATCTATGTCTTCGTTAGGAGTAGGGTTAAAGCTAAATTCGGTTTCGGACTAAGGTTATGGTTAGTGTAGGGATGAGGCTTGCGTTATGGGGCTAAGGGTAGGTGTGAGGGCTGAGGCTAGAGTTCGAGGTAAGGTTAGTGTCAGCGTTGGGACTGAGGGTTATGGTTTGGGTTAGGCCTGAGGTTAGGATTTGGGCTGACGTTGGAGTTAGGGTTGACATGAGGGCTAGCGTTCAGGCTGAATCTAGGGCTCGGGTTATCGTTAACGTTATTTCTGAGGGTAGTATGGAAGAAAGCAGCTTCGCATATCCAGAGGCAGAGCTGGAGGGAGAGCAACTGTGTATTCTACAGGAGACACGGGAAATATTGGAAACTAAACAGGTCAAATAATATTACAGATTAGTTGACAATTAAAGATTATTGTCCTGAGGGAATGCCTCATTGTCAGAGGGTCTGCCTGAAGCCGTCCCATTTTCTTGTAGGTCAGTACTGAAGGAGTGCAACATTGTCAGAGGATGAAATTCAGGACTTCACCATTTACTGTATAAATCCTACCTCGGTTTGACTTTCGAAAGTGCACAACTGTATCTGTATACAATTGTATTTACCAATCCTCAGCCCACTTCCCGATCTGATCGAGAAGCCGCTGTAAATTATGGTAACGTTCTTTGCTATCAATGACATCTCCCACTTTTGCATTATCCACAAACTTACTCATCATGCCTTGTACATTCACATCCAGATCTCTCACATAAGTAACAAATAACAAAGGTCCCAGCACCGACCCCTGTGGCACACAATTGCTGCAATACCTCCAGTGTGGACCCTTTGACAATTAGGCACTGCTTCAATGCTGAAGATCTGACAGTACTGACTATCTGACAATGAGGCACTCCCTCAGTCTGACATTCTCACAGTGCTACAATCTTGTAGCACTCCAACAAGTCTGACCCCTTGAGAATGAGACACTGCCTCAAGATTGACCCTCTCACAATAATGCACCACAACAGTTCTGACCCTTTGGTGGTGCTGCATTACCTCAATACAGACCATATACATGTGAGGCACTTCCACAGTTCTCACCTGCCTATAATGAGGCGCGACCTCATTATTGACTCTCTGACTCTCCAGCAGTTCTATCCCTCTGACAGTGCTTCAGTGCTGGCCTGGAACAGCTAACAGGGTCTCATTTTCCTCATTGATAGTAGGACCTGCAGATGCTGGAGAATCTGAGATAAAAAGTTGCAGAGCTGGATGAACACAGCAGGCCAAGCAGCATCAGAGGAGCAGGAAGGCTGACATTTCGGGCCTAGACCCTTCTTCAGAAATGGGGGAGGGGAAGGGAATTCTGAAATAAATAGGGAGAGAGGGAGAGGTGGATAGAAGATGGATACAGGAGAAGATATTTGGAGAGGAGACAGACAGGTCAAAGCGGCGGTGTTGGAGCCAGTAAAGGTGACTGTAGATGGGGAATCAGGAAGGACGGACAGGTCAAGGGGGCGGGATGAGGTTAGCAGGTAGGAGATGGGAATGGGGCTTGAAGTGGGAGGAGGGGATAGGTGGGAGGAAGGACCGGTTGGGGAGGCGGGGACGAGCTGGGCTGGTTTTGGGATGTGGTAGGGGGAGGGGAGATTTTGAAGCTTGTGAAATCCACATTGATAACATTGGGCTGCAGAGGTACCAAGTGGAATATGCGTTGCTGTCCTGCAACCTTCGGTTGGCACCGTTGTGGCACTGCAGGAGGCCCAGGATGGACATGTCGTCTGAGGAATGGGAGGGGGAGTTCAAATGGTTCGCAACTGGGAGGCGCAGTTGTTTAGTGCGAACCGAGCGTAGGTGTTCTGCAAAGCGGTCCCCAAGCCTCAAGTTGGTTTCCCCGATGTCGAGGAGGCTGCAACGGGAACAGCGGATGCAGTATACCACATTAGCAGATGTGCAGGTGAACATCTGCTTGATGTGGAAAGTCTTTTTGGGGCCTGAGTTGGGGTTGATTGGGGAGGTGTAGGGGCAGGTGTCACAATTCCTGCAGTTGCAGGGAAAAGTTCCGGGTAGGGTGGGACTGGAGGTAAGTGTGGAGTGGTGCCTCCAGAAAACAGATAAAGGTGGGGAGGGAAAAATGCCTTTGGTGGTGGGGTCGGATTGCAGATGGCGGAAGTGTCGCAGATGCTGCCAGACCTGCTGAGCTTTTCCAGCAACTATGTTTTTGTTCCTGATTTTGCTGCATCCGCAGTTCAATCAGTTTTTACTATGTTTTAGTGTTTATATATAGGGGGCTCTGTACTTCAGAGTTTATACACTGGGGCTCCTCTATTTTAGGGTTGATTTAACAGGGGCTGATGAAGTTATTTTCACGAACGTACTTATTTCAGCGAGATAAGCATATCAGAAGACGAAAATCTCACCTTCACCAGATGACCTAACATTTGATGCTAGTTAATTTAAAATGCTTATTTCAGCGTGTTAAGAAACTCAGAAGCTAAAAATCTGAACTTCACCAAATCACAAAATTTTTTATGTTTGTTTGACTAACATGCTTATTTCAGCGAGTTCAGCACTTCAGAAGATCAAAATCTC
>NW_025978047.1:0-6675 GCF_021869965.1 Rhincodon typus | reverse complement strand
CCCACCTCAAGCCGCACCCCCATCTCCTACCTACTAACCTCATCCTGCCCCCTTGACCTGTCCGTCCTCCCTGGACTGACCTATCCCCTCCCTAACTCCCCACCTACACTCACCTTTACTGGCTCCATCCCCGCCTCTTTGACCTGTCTGTCTCGTCTTCACCTATCTTCTCCTCTATCCATCTTCTATCCGCCTCTCCCTCTCTCCCTATTTATTTCAGAACCCCCTTCCTCTCCGCCATTTCTGAAGAAGGGTCTAGGCCCGAAACGTCAGCCTTCATGCTCCTCTGATGCTGCTTGGCCTGCTGTGTTCATCCAGCTCTACACCTTCTGGGGACCTGTGTTTGAATTCTACCATGGGAGATGGTAGAATTTGAATTCAATACAAATCTGGAATTAAAAGTCTAATGCTGACCTTGAAACTATTGTTGATTGCTGTAAAAATAAAGACTCATCTGGTTCACTGATGTCCTGTAGGGAAGGAAATCTGTCTTCCTTACCTGGTCTGGCCTACATCCAGACCCACAGCATTGTGGTTGCCACTTAATTGCCCTTTGCAATTGTCACTCAACTGTATCAATCGCCAGAAAGAACAAAAAAGGAATAAAACAAGATGGAACATCTGACATCAAACAAGATATCAGGAATGATAATGACAATGACAACCGCAACCCTGTTGACCCTGCAAAGTCCTCCTCATTAACATCTGGGGGCTGGTGCCAAAATTGGGAGAGCTGTCTCACAGACTAGTCGAGCAACAGTCTGACACAGTCATACTCACAGAATCATACCTTACAGACAATGTCTCAGACACCACCATCACCATCCCTGGGTATGTCCTGTCCCACTGGCAGGACAGACCCAGCACAGGGGGCGGCACAGCGGTATACCGTGGGGAGGGAGTTGCTATGGGAGTCTTCAACATTGACTCCAAACCCTATGAAGTCTCATTGCTTCAGGTTAGACGTGGGCAAGGAAGATTCCTGCTGATTACCACACACCATCCTCCCTCAGCTGATGAATCGATACTCCTCCATGTTGAACAACACTTGGAGGAAGCACTGAGGGTGGCAAAGGCACAAAATGACTTTAGGAAGCGGAGTGGAGGGCACACCCCTGTCTACATCAATGGTGCTGAGGTGGAGATGGGCGAGAGCATCAGGTTCTTCGGGGTGATGGTCACCAACAATCTGTCCTGGTCTGCCCACGTTAATGCTACAGTCAAAAATACACAACAATGTCACTTCACGACTCCCTCATCAGCTTTACACTCCCCAACAACCTCTCTACCATAGCCAGTACCTTTCCCTGCAACCACAGGAGGTGCAACCCCTGCCCCTACACCTCCCCTCTCACTTCCGTCCAAGGCCCCAAGCAATTCTTCCAAATCCGACAGAGATTCACCAGCATTTCATCTAACCTGATCTATTGCATCTGCTGCTCCTGATGCGGTCACCTCTATATCGGGCAGACCAAATGCAGATTAGGGGACCGGTTCGCAGAGCATCTGCACTCTACACGCACCAACCAACCCGACCCTCCAGTTGCCATCCATTTTAATTCCCCCTCCCACTCCCCTGGCGACATGTCCATCCTTGGCCTCCTCCACTGTCAGAGTGAGGCCAAACTCAAACTGGAGGAACAACACCTCATATTTTGCCTTGGGAACTTATAGCACAAGGGCCTGAATATTGATTTCACCAGCTTCAAAATCCCTCCAGCCCTAGCCTTATACCATGTCCAGCTCTCCCCCTCCTCCTCATCTCCCTGACATGACCTAACTTGTCCAGCTTCCTACTCACCTATCCGCTCCACCCTTCTCACTGACAAATCACTATAACCCCCTACCTGCATCCACCTACCTTTCCCCAGCCCCAACACCCTCCCATTATTTATTTCTGGGCTCCCCTTCCCCTTCCCCTTCCCCAGTCCTGATGAAGGGTTTCAGCCCGAAACATTGAACTTCTTGCTCTCTCTGATGCTGTTTGACCAGCCCCACGTTTATTGACTCTGGCTTCCAGCATCTGCAGTCCTAGTCTCTACTTCCTCAGAAGGCTAAGGGATTCACCATGTCTATAAAGACACTTATCAATTTTTGTGGATGGGCCACAGAAAGCATTCTGTCTGGGTACAGCAACTGCTCTGTCCAGGAGTGTAAGAAACTACAGAGAGTTTTTTTTAATAGAATCCCTACAGTGTGGAAACAGGCCCTTTGGCCCAACAAGTCTACAGCGACCCTCAGAGCACCCACCCAAACCCATCTAATCTACACATCCCTGAACACTATGGGCAACTTAGCGTGGCCAATCCACCCTAACCTGCACATCTTTGGACTGTGGGAGGAAACCGGAGCACCCGGAAGAAACCCACGCAGACATAGGGAGAATGTGCAAACTCCACACAGACAGTCACCCGAGGCTGGAATTGAACCCAGGTCACTGGTGCTGTGAGGCAGCAGTGCTAACCACTGTGCCACCACGCCAGCCCAGGGAGTTGCGAGCACAGCCCAAACCATCATACAAACCAAACTCATTGATTCCATTTATACTTATTGCTGCCTTGCAAAGGCAGCCAACATAATCAAAAACTCCTCCCAACCTTTCCTTTTCCACCTTTTGCCCTTGGGCAGAAAATATGAAAGCCAAACGCATGTACCAACAGATTCAAAATCAGCTTCTTCCCCGACGTTGTTAGATTTCTGAACGAACCTCTCAAATTTTAAATTTAATGTTGATTTCACTCTTTGTGCACCTTCTCTGCAGCTGTAACATTGTGTTCCTCGCTTTGTTCTATACCCCTCATGCACTTTGCAGGGTATGATCTGCCTCTACTGCACACAAAACAAAACTTTTCACTGTACCTAGGTATGTGTGACATTAATAAATCAAATCAAATCCAGGCAAATGTACTCTGGGTGGGGGGTGGATTTCAATGTCCACCTGCTAGAGTGGCTCAGCAGCAACATTACTGATTGAGCTGGTTGGGTCCTAAAGGAAATAACTATAGACTGGGTCCATGGAGAGAGAGTAAGCTGATGTTTCGAGTCTAGATGACTCTTCATTAGAGCTGAAGTGAAGTGTGGAGGGGCCTGTATTTATGTTATGGTGGTGAATGAGTTTGTGGTGCTGGTGGAGTGTAGAGTACTTGAGGAGAAAAGATGTTGATAGTTCAGAATAAGTGATTGAAAGGTGAGAATTGCATTATGGGGTATGTGGCCCCCTTCCCACAACTCTTTTCCCAGTACATAGACAACTGCTTCAGTGCTGCTTCGTGCTCCAGCCAGGACCTTGAAAAATTTGTCTCCAATTTCCACCCCTCTATGACTTTCACATCATCCATTTCTGACCCTTCCCTCCCTTTTCTTGATCTCTCTGTCTCCATTTTGGGGAATACGCTGTCCACTGCCATCCACTACAAAGCCAATGACTTCCATAGCTACCTTCATTACAGGTCACCACATCCTACGTCCTGCAAGGACTCCATCCCATTCTCCCAATTCCTTCACCTACATCACATTTGTTTGGATGATGCCACCTTCCAAACTGTGCTTGCTTCTTCCATAATTATGGTTTCTTGCCCACTGTGGGTTACAGGGCCCTCCACCACATCTGACCTATCATCCTTGCTTCCGTTCTTGCCCCTTCCCACCACTCACAACAACATGATTGGGTTCCCCCTGTCCTCACTTTTCATCCCACCAGCCTCCACATTCAAAAGATCATTCTCCACCATTTCAGACAACTCCAGCAGAACGCCACCACCAAACACATCTTCCCCTCACTCCCCCTATCTGCATTTTACAGGGATCATTCCCTCCAGGAAACCCTAGTCCATTCATCGACCACTAACACCACTTCCCCACCCGACCCCCCCCCCCGCCCCCCCCCTCCCACGGCACCTTCCCATGTAACCGCAGAAGATGCAACGCCTGCCCCTTTACCTCCTCCTTGCTCACTAAACAGTCTTTTCAGAAGAAGCAACATTTCACCTGTACCTCCTCCAATCTTGTGTATTGTACTCGCTGCATGCAATGTGGCCTATTCTGCATTGGAGAAACCAAACGCAGACTGGGTGACTGCTTTGTAGAATGCATCCGGTCTGTGCGCAAGCATGACCCCAACCTTCCCATTTCCAGTCATTTTAATACGGTGTCCTGCTCGCATGCCCACCACTCTCGGGTGACTATCTGTGTGGAGTTTCCACATTCTCCCTGTGTCTGCATGGGTTTTCTCCGGGTGCTCCGGTTTCCTCCCACAGTCCAAAGATATACAGGTTAGGATGGATTGGCCTATGCTAAATTGGCCGTAGTGTTCAGGGATGTGTACGTTAGGTGGATTAACCATAGGAAATGCAGGGTTACAGGAAAAGGGAAAGGGTAAGGGTAGGGATATGCGTCTGGGTGGGATGGTCTTTGGAGGGGTGGTATGGACTTCTTGGGCCAAATGGCCTGTTTCTACACCATGGGGATTCTATGGTTGTATGAGTCTATGCCCACTTGTCTGTCCTCGGCATGCTGCAATGCTCTAGTGAATCACAGCGCAAACCGGAGAAACAACATCTCATCAACAGACTGGGCACTTGCAGCCTTCTGGGACTTAATATTGAGTTCAACACTTTCAAATTACGAACCGACTCTCATTTCTTCCCTTTCTTTTAACTTTACCTGTTACATTCTCTGTCACCATGCCCTCTCTCCCCTCCCCCCTATTCGACTGTTTGTACTTTCAAGCCTGGCAATCAGACACACCATTGTTCTGAAGAAGGGTCTAGGCCTGAAACGTCAGCCTTCCTGCTCCTCTGATGCTGCTTGGCCTGCTGTGTTCATCCAGCTCTACACCTTGTTATCTCAGATTCTCCAGCATCTGCAGTTCCTACTATCTCTCACACCATTGTTGTGCCTTTCTCACATTCCAATCACTTAATCTGAACTATCGACATCCTTTCTCCACCGGCATTCTACACCTCACCACACCCAGAAAATCCCCCAACAATAGCATTAATGCTGCCCCCTCCACACATCACATCAGTTCTGATGAAAAGTCATCTAGATTTGAAACATTAGCTTTCTCTCTCTCCATGGACGCTGTCTGACCTGCTGTGATCTCCAGCATTTACTGTTTTCAGTAGATTCCAGCATCAGCGGTAATTTGGTCCCAACTATTAGACTGTGTCTGATTTGATCTAATTTGGTTTGATTTGATTTATTTATTGTCATGTGTACCTCATTACAAAATACAGTCAAAAGTGTTGTGCAGCATTCCCACTCTCCAACACCATCTTAAAACGAAGAGAACAAAACCAAAACATTGAATATAAAGACAGAAAAACGAAGAAATTACAAAAAAAGTCTACAACTTTAAGGTTCTTCTTGTTTAGTGCGCCACCATGGGGTGTAAGTCTGATGGCCAGGCATGAGACCCCTTCGCCCCACGCTGCCACTGGCACGAAAGTCGCCAATCTTCAGCGTCATCTTGCCTCCACCGATGCCCTCACCATGACAGACGTGAGGGAACCAACAAGAGGGAAAAACATACTTGACCTCATTCTTACCAATCTACCAGCTGTATCTGTCCATGACAGTATCGGTAAGAGTGACCATCGCACAGTCCTTGTGGAGACGAAGTCCTGTTTTCACATTGAGAATACCCTCCATCGTGTTGTGTGGCACTATCACTGCGCTAAATAGGATAGTCTTCGCACAGATCTAGCTGCTCAAGACTGGGCATCCATGAGGCGCTGTGGGCCATCAACAGCAGCAGAATTGTACTCCAGCACAATCTGTACCCTCATGGCCCGGCATATCCCCCCACTCAACCATTACCATCAAGCTAGGGGATCAACCCTGGTTCAATGGAGAGTGCGGGAGGGCATGCCAGGAGCGGCACCAGGTATATTTGAAGATGAGGTGTCAGCCTAGCAAAGCCACCAAACAGGGCTAGTTGCATGCTAAACAGCGAAAGCAGCAAGTGATAGACAGGGCTAAGTGATCCCATAACCAATGGATCAGATCTAAGCTCTGAAGCCCTGCCACATCCAGTTGTGAATGGTGGTGGACAATTAAACAACTCACTGGAGGAGGAGGCTCCCAGAGTGGCATTAAGGAGTCTTAACAAAGCTGGAATCAATGGGAATCAGGGGACAAATACTCCCATGGTTGGAGTCATACCTGATACATACAAAAATGCTTGTGTTTATTGGAGGTCAGTCATCTCAGCTCCAGGACATCGCTGCAGGAGTTCTTCAAGGTAGTGTCCTCAGCCCAACCATCTTCAGCTGCTTCATCAGGGACCTTTCCTCCATTATAAGGTCAGAAGTAGGAATGTTCACTGATGATTACACAATGTTCAGCATCATTCGTGTCTCCTCAGAAACCGAAGCAGTCTATGTTCAAATACAACAAAATCTGGACAATACCCAGGCTTGGGCTAACAAGTAACATTCGCGCCACACAAATGTCAGACAATGACCATCTCCAATAAAAGAAATCTAACCACTGGCCCTTGGAAATTCAATGCCTTTACCATCACTGAATCTCCCACTATCGACATCCCAGGGCTACCATTGATCAGAAACTCAACCTGACTCATCATATAACTAAGATAACAAGGTGTAGAACTGGATGAACACAGCTGGTCAAACAGCATCAGAGGAGCAGGAAAGCTGACGTTTCAGGCCT
>NW_025978046.1:0-6676 GCF_021869965.1 Rhincodon typus | reverse complement strand
CCCCTTTTCTGATGAAGGGTCTAGGCCCGAAACGTCAGCCTCTCTGCTCCTATGATGCTGCTTGGCCTGCTGTGTTCATCCAGCCCTGCACCTTGTTGTCTTGGATTCTCCAGCATCTGCAGTTCCTACTATCTCTTGTTGTGAGCTTTGGTGATTACTTGCAGGAACTGCGCACTTGTGAGTGCTTTAACTCCTTGGACGAACACAAACATTCATGCCAGCTAAGATGCCATGTGAGGGTGTGTCTCAGTGAATGGGTGATCAGGTGAAGCTCCATTGCGTATCATTGGTCAGACCACACCCTGCATTCCCGTCACTGTCGAAATGCCTAAATCCCGTCATACATAAAATGCCAAAAGCACAGGTTGGTCGCATTTCCATTCTTCTCCATCCCGATTGGAAATTAATTAAGTTATTATGTTGAGTGCTGTTTGCCAATCTATAGGAAGGATATGAAGGCTTTGGAGAGGGTGTAAAACAAGGCTGCCTGGATTGGAGTGTATTAACTACAAAGGTAAAATTGGGCAAGCTTGGATTGTTTTCGCTGGAGCATCGCAGGGTGAGGTGTGCCCTGATAGAATTTTACAAAACTTATGAGAGGCATTGCTGGAGTTGAATAGTCAGAGTCTTTATCCCAGGGTGGAAATGTCAAACATTAGGAGGCATAGGTTGAAGGTGAGAGGGGGCAGAATTTAAGGGAGAGATGCGAAGGAAGTTTTTTTTTAAACACAGAGTGTGGTAGGTACCTGGAATGTGCTGCCAGGGGAGGTGGTAAAAGCAGATGTGATAAGCAACATTGAAGAGGCATTGAGACAGGCACATGGATAGGCAGGGAATAGAGGGATACAGACGGGGATTGGCATCATGGTTGGCACAGATGTGGTGTGCCAAATGGTCTGTTCCAGTGCAGCACCATTCTATGTAAATATTTTCTTTCTACAGGAACCCCAGAACTGAAAGGTGACTCAGTTACACCGTCTCTGTGAGCGGAAGAGTACAAATGATTGATTTCATTGCAAAAGATAAAACTAGTTTTTCCAGCAATTCCTTTACTGTTGGATCAGGAAAGCATTAGCAGGTTATGCCTACAATCATTAGTCTAGAAGAATGAGGGCTGATGTTTATTGTAAGATGTAAGATTTTGACAGGGCTTGATGGAGCAAATGCTGAGAGAATTTTTCCCCTCAGTGGGGGAAGGTGGGGGGGGGATGTTAGGGACTGTGGGTGGGGAATGTGGGGGAGAGGGAGTTACGCAGACAAAGGGATGGTTGATTGTAAGCCAGGGAGAAAGAAAATCTGACAATTTATTTTAATTCATTCATGGGACGTGGGCTGGGCCATCATTTACTGCTCCGTCCCTAGTTCCCCCCCTTGAGAAGGTGGGGGTGAGCTGCCTTCTTGAACCGCTGCAGTCCATGTGCTGTGGGTTGACCCACAGTGTCCCTTAGGGAGGGAATTCCAGGGATTCTGACCCAGCGACACTGAAGGAACGGGGAGTGGCTCGGAGGGGAACTTGCAGGGGGGTGGTGTTCCCATGTATCTGCTGCCCCTTGTCCTTCTGGATGGAAGTGGGTCGTGGGTTTGAAAGGTGCTGCCTGAGGATCAGAATTAGTTGAAAATGAGTTGGCTGTGCAAAAACAGTCCAGGTAACGACAGAGCCAGTGGGGTGGGTAAAGGATATGGAGGAAGGTGTTCAGGCCTTAAAATTATTGAACTTGATATTGAGTCCTGAAGGCTACAGGGTCCCCAAGTGGAAAATGAGATATTGTTCCAGCATCTGCAATTCTTTCTCATATTGTAAGGCATATTGCTGGTTGGTTTAAGGGATGCATGAGCTAAAATTTGACATTTCCTTTGCTGATCCCAGTTCGTGGGTCAAAGCCTGACAAGTTTGATAAAGATCTTTGAGGAGGTAACAAGCAGGGTAGGTAAGAGAGAGACAATGTTTGTAATATATTTCGATTTCCAAAAATAATTCAATGCCACATATTAGGCTACGTAAATAAGAGCCTTTGTTGTCACATGAAACACAGAAACACAGAAGATGGGAGCAGAACTAAACCAACCAGCCCCTCGAACCTGTCCTACCATTCAGTTTGATCATGGCTGATCGAGGTCAATTTCCTAATCCCGCACTCCTCCCATATCCCTGATCCCTTGAGGCACAAGAGTTATATCTACCTCCTTCTTGAAAACACAATTGTTCGACCTCAATTACTTTCTGTGGCGGACAATTCCACAGGCTCATTATTCTCTGCATGAGGACTTTTCTCTCCATCTCAGTCCTAAATAAATATAGATTTCTATATGGAATCAGAGAATCAAACAGCGCAGATTGAGACCATTCAGCCTATCCTGATTGGACTGTTCCTGTGTAAGGGAAGTGCAATTTGCTCCAGTCTCCCACAAACAATTTGTGATTTGTTTTGAACTCAAATCTTCTTTCCAATAAGATAACTGACTGAAAACAAACTGGACCGCAATCGAGTGGGACTTTCTGCAACTGATTTCTGGACTCCCCCACCATCAGGAACATCCTTCCTGCATTTACCCTGTCTTGTCCTGTTTGAATTCAATAGGTTTCGATGAGACTCCCCCTCATGCTTCTAAATTCCAGTGAATACAATCCTAATCATCCTATTCTCACACGTCACCCCAGGAATCAGTCTGGTAAACTTTCACTGCACTCCCTCCATCTCCAGAACATCCTTCCTCAGAAACAGAGACCAAAACTGCACACAATACTCCAGGAGTGGTCTCACTAATGCCCTGTACAATTGCACCAGGACATTTTCATTTGGAGATTGTATATTGGCATGGATCGAGAATTGGCAAATACATAGAAGACACAGGGTTGGGATAAAGGGGGAGTTTTCAGGATGGGGACCTTTACGTAGTGTTGTGCCACAGGGGATCAGTGCAGGTGGCCGCAATAATTCCCAATTTATAAATGAATGACGTGGATGAGGAAAGTAAATATATGACAGCCAAGTTTGCGGATAACCCAAAAACAAGGTAGGAAGGCAAGTGTTGAGGATGACATAAAGAGTCTGCAGAGGGATACAGAGATAGTAGGAACTGCAGATGCTGGAAAATCTGAGATAACAAGGTGTAGAGCTGGATGAACACAGCAGGCCAAGTAGCATCAAAGGAGCAGGAAGGCTGACGTTTCGGGCCTGGACCCTTCAGGCAGGTTAAGTGAGTGCACGGATGGGAATATAATGTGGAGAATTGTGAGGTTGTGCACTTTGAGCTGTAGTGGAAAGGAGCAGAATATTATTTAAATGGGCAAAGGAGTCAGAAAGCTGTAGAACGGAGCGTTTTGCAAGTCTTTGTGCATGAATCACAAAAAGCTGGTATGCAAGTTCGGTAGGTAAAAAAAGAAAGACAAATAGACTGTTGGCGTTTATAAGCAAGGGAATGGAACATGAAAGTATTGAGGTTCTCCTAAAACGACACAAGCCACCAGTTAGACCACAGCCAGAATACTTTGCACAGTTTTAGGCCCCTTATCCAAAGGAAATATAGACTGGATTTGGGGGCAGCCTAGAGAAGGTTCACTCAGCTGGTCCCTGGGATGGAGGTACTGTCTCATGAGGAGAGGTTGAGTAGATTGGGCCTGTACGCATTTCAGTGCGGAAGAATGAGAGGTGACCTTACAGGAACGTAAAAGATTCTTAAGGGGCTTGAGGGGGTAAACGTGAAGGGATTCGTTTTCCCTTTGGTAGATTCAATGATCAGAAACCAGAGGGCACAATCTCACATAAGGGGTTGCACGTTTAAGACAGAGATGAGCAGGAATTTCTCCTCTCAGAGGGTATTGAATTGATGGAATTCTTCACCACACAGGGTTGATGAGGTTGGGTCATTAAGTATATTCATGGCTGAGACCCACAGATTTTATAATCATTGAGGAAATCTATATTTATTGGGTAAAGGCAGGAAAAAAGAGGCAACAGAGATAGGGAGGGGTGTAAGGGTCAGAGAAGTGTACAGGAATAGTAAAATCCTTCAGCCCCTACACCTCTCCAAGATAGGGAGAATTATTTGGACTGTTTTCGTTACACAAACATGAAAGAGTGCAGAGACTGGGAAAGGTTGTAAGGACAGACATGGTCATGTGATAGAAGGGGACCACGCATGGATAGAGGATGGAGTGAGCTGAAACCTCACACTGATGGTGAAGGAAGGGAGTGTGTAAGAGGTTTTCACAGGAGGAGGAGGAGGTGAAAAATATTCTGGTATTTTAACATCCATCAGAAATCAGTTGCAGAAAGTCCCACTCGATTGCGGTCCAGTTTGTTTTCGGTCAGTTATTTTGTTGGAAAGAAGATTTGAGTTCAAAACAAATCACAAATTGTTTGTGGGAGACTGGAGCAAATTGCACTTCCCTTACACAGGAACAGTCCAATCAGAATGGTCTCAATCTGCGCTGTATGATTCTCTGATTCCATCAGCATCAATAACCAGTAATTGGAGAGTGTTTACGGGAATAAAACATTCCAAGGCATTTCCGAGCATCGTGAATGAAAGTAAAACTCAGCACCCGAGTTATAAGGAAATAGGAGGAAAAGGTGTGTCTTTGTTCAGGGAGTTAAGACAGTCTGGAATGTGAAAGCTCAGAGGGGATTGGAGGCAGATTCGATCCAAGCTTTCAACTGGCATTGCAATCCTTATCTGAAGTGGAAAGATCAGCAGGGCAGCAAGGGATTGAGAATGAATGTGTTGCTTTTGCAGAGGACCAGCAGGACTTGATGGATTGAATGGCCTTGTGTTCTAACTATAGATAGTTTGTTGACCTACCGTGGTTCTGATTGGCGTTTCAAATATTGTGGTTAGGTCCATGAGAATTAGAAACAGGAGGAGGCCATTCAGCCCCACGAGCCTGTTCTGCCCTTCAATAGGACCCTGGTCGATCTGACACTCCTCACGTCCACTTTCATAACGCTGACTCCCCCACTGAAGAAGCTTCTTTAAAGTGGACCAGCCATATGATGGCTGGGGCTCCCAAGATCAGGTCAGAGGCTGGGCATTCTGTGGTGAGTAATTCACCTCCTGACTCCCCAAAGCCTGTCTCCCAGTCCACAAGGCACCAGTCCTTCCTGATTTGGTCATTCCTGCGTGTTCAGGGAGTATATTCCAAGGATTCAGAACCTTCTGAGAGAAAATGTTTCCATCCCTTCTGTTTTAAGTGGGTGACTTTTTAAACCCCTCAGTGTAGTTTCCCCAGCTAGACAGAGTATCCTCTCCACATCTATCCTGCCCAGACCCTTCAGGACTCTAATATAACTGCAGATGCTGGAAAACTGAAACAAAATAAAAAGTAGAGAAATGGCTTTGGAAAATTACTAGGTCTGACAGCCTCTGTGGAAGTAGAATGCAGAAACGTTAACTGCTGAGTTTCTCCAGCGAATTTCTGTTTTTGCCTCAGGATTCTATAAGCTTCCATCAAATCTCCTCTGACTCTTGTGAACTCCCGAGTGGAGTCATTGTGAAGAGGTCAGCCAGGAGGACAACAATCTGATTGCGGTTGTTAACCAAGGGAGAGCTGGCTGACAGATATAAAACAGGAGTGTTGGAGATTCTGCTCACTCAGTGCTGGGTCTGAGGGAGTTGGATCAGTGTCATGTACTCGACAAGTGTAGATAAAGGGTGGCATAGTGATGGGATACCGGCCTCTGTGAAGTTATTTCAACGGCTGTGTGAAAAAAAAAGCGCTCCGAAAGAAATTTGTTTCCAACAGTCATGTTTGCGTTAGGGTGAGCATTTCTGGCTTCATGCAGTTATTTGGGAAACTTGGCTCGTTTGATCGTGCAGTCGAAGACTGGGCCCAATGTGTGGAAAGAATGCATTATTTTTTCCTGAGCAAGTAACATTGGGGCAGATGAAAAGCAACAGGAAACTCTCCTGACAGTGTGTGGACCTGCAGCTTTTTCGGTTGTGAGGTGCCCTACATTTCCTGAGACACCAGATACTAAAACCTTTTAAGAGTTGATGGATTTAACTGAGGAATATTACAAGCCCAAGATTCCTGTAATTCTGAGACGCTGCTGGTTTTACTTCACAGTTTGAGAACCAGGGGATTCTGCATCAGGGTTTTTGTTGAGGTGAGGGCAACTGGCAGAGGACTGTGATTTTCGGTCAACCCTTAATAAGATGCGGAGAGATAGTTTGGTTTGTGGGATTAGTGATGTAACCATACAAAAGCACCTACCAGCTGAAGACCAACTGAATTTCAAACAGGCCCCGAAACTGCCTTTGTCATCAGAAAATGCAGAAAGTGGAGAAAATGAGTGACAGGGTATCCAAATGGAAGTGGACACCTTCGCCAGGCCGACTGAGCTTGGGGGACACTGTTTGAGCGAAGGCAATTGCATAGCCTCAGTCAGGACATATCCCAAACAGAGGGATTCTGGGTCAGACCACAGCAAAACACCACAACGATGCCAATCCTCAGCCAAATGGTTAACATTTTCTTCACAATCCGAGCTGCCAAGCCATTTTAGTGGCTGCACGTATCAGGACTCGGGACAGCAAAACAGTCCCCGAGGCTTGAACTGAAGAAGAGAACTATTAGGCCGGTACCCAGGGGAGTTCACACCCTGGAAGGCCCACCTACAGCTGGCTTGGAACAGTTCAATTGTGAAAAAAGGATCAAATCAGAACAAAATCAAAG
>NW_025978045.1:0-6676 GCF_021869965.1 Rhincodon typus | reverse complement strand
GCTGCCTGGCCTGCTGTGCTCCTCCAGCTCCACACTGTGTTATCTCTGACTCCAGCATTGGCAGTTCTTACTATCTCTGTTCTTTAACATATTTTGTCTGACTAAATTGCTATGAAGTGTCTTAGGATGTTTAATTCCAGTAAAGGCCCTATATCAGTGCAGTTTGTTATTTTTGCTCAGTTGACTTTACACAGAGATAGAGAAGGGATCTAAAGAGTCAGCAGAGCAGTTGTTAAAGTAAACTATAAGAATATGGCTGTGCATTTTTTTACACTAGTTTATGAAACAATTTTTAAAAAAGCATGAATGTAAGTCACAAATAGATAGACCTGATAGATTAAATCTAATTTTGCTAAAATAAACTTGATTGAGACTCCTAATTTATTCTTAACATTCATTATATTGGAGATCTGGAATATTGAGTAAATTGTGAAGAGTTCTAATTAATCATCTGAAAGTGAATGTATTAGGTTCAATTTGTTGATCAGGCATGTCTGTTTAATGGGTATAAAGTAAGTGGAACCAATCAGGGAAATGGATAAAGATCCATGACACCATTTAGAGTCCCATCTAATTTTCCAGTTGCATTTGTGCTACTGCCAGAAGCATCTGTCAGCTTGAATTTAATTTTATTGAAATTAGGCCCATCGTGATTACATCATTTAGATGCCCATTCAATTTCCCAATATATTCATTTCAATATAGCAATTAACTGTTTAGTGCCTGAATTAATAGGTGTTGTGAGTTATTTGTATGTGCTGTTGATGAAAATGACTTGAAAGGCAAAAAAAGCATTATTTATTGTTTGTGAACTTTTAATCTTTCTTTTTGTTTCTTTCCTATTCCACTTGATTAACTGTCTGATGGTGTCATTTCTTCTAGTATGTACACAATATTGAGATATGAGGTTGAATTTTCTGCATCCAGTTCAGATGTGGACATGCCCACAATTTGGTGCCACTGGCCATCATTCTGGTTCTCTGACCCCACGACATTTTCAAAGAGATCAGGGTAGCTCAGATTAGACACCTGCTGGAAAATGGCAGTGTAACTAAGTCGTTGTAATTAAGGGGCCAATTATGGCCTATTCCTGCACTGGCTGCGATTTCTAGTCAGCAGTGGTGGACTTAGGGCAGCCTCGTGGACTGAGGGCAGGAAGGTACTGGGAGGGCAACAATCCTTCACAATATCTTACAAAGTTGAGCTGCTACTGTGACATTGAGCCTCTAGGATCATGGCCAAACTGTTGTGGCTGTTTTAAAAATCAAACAACTTAGTTGACCTCCTTTTCGCTGTCAACCCTCAAGTCAGCAGCTTCCAACTCAGCTGGTGGGGCTGCTAATCTGTACACTTTAGGGTCATTGTTCTGTCTAGCCCTTAATTTCAAAATAATATGAATGTGTCTACTCCAAAACCTTAGAAACATGAATATGTCTATTATATGCCTTGCAAGGGTGGGACGTGGAACTAGCTCCCATTGTCAGTACCTGCCCCTGAATGCAAATACAGTCCGTTTGATGAGAATCCCCCTTACATTCTTGGATGAAGGAGGACAAGAATTTTGGAATGATGCCAAGCTACTCATATTACAATAAAGCCAGATTTTGCCCACTGCTAACACCTTCCAATCTTTAATTACAAGCAGAGGTGATCTTATAGCTGACAATACTGAACCTACTACATAGAGGACGTGACAATGTTTAGAATTATTTCATTTGCAATAAGTACATTATAGCTAATATATATCTTAAGATTGGTATTAGGATGTCATTTGGTGCAATAAATAGTGTCCCTGCCTCTGAACCAGAAAGTCCCACTCCAAGTCTTGATGGCCAGGCGAGGTATGTTTATAATGTAGCCAAAACAACTTGAGTGTCGATTTGGAAATTCCTCTATATACTCCAGTGGCAGGCAGCAAAAGCAACAGAGATTCCTGGTCAGCCATATGATGGAAAGAAAACTGGAAACTCTAGAAGCTTTAGAGAGAGTGCAGAGGAGATTTACCAGGATGCTGCCTGGCCTGGAGGGCAGGTCTTATGAGGAAAGGTTGAGGGAGCTAGGGCTTTTTTCATTGGAGCGAAGAAGGTTAAGAGGTGACTTGATAGAGGTCTACAAGATGATGAGAGGCGTAGATAGAGTGGATAGCCAGAGACTTTTTCGAGGGCAGAAATGACTGTTACGAGGGGGCATAATTTTAAGGTGGTTGGAGGAAGGTATAGGGGAGATGTCAGAGTTAGGTTCTTTACACAGAGAGTGGTGGGCGTGTGGAATGTGCCACTGGCAGTGGTAGTGGAGTCAGATACTTGAGAAACTTTTAAACAACTCTTGGGTAGGCACATGGAGGATAGTAAAATGTAGGGTATGCAGGGTAGATTGATCTTAGTAAGATAATAGGTTGGCACAACATCATGGGTCGAAGGGCCTGTACTGTGCCATACTGCTCTATGTTCTATGTTCGACTATCACTTGATGTTTATAACTCTGGAGTACAAACATACATGTAGATGTTGCCACCACAAATTGGACTGTTTGTGGTCTGTTGGCTGAACTAATTAGTGTCAACAGCATGGTGTTTTTCCCAGTTCTAGCTGCCACGGACTCAGGACCTGCCTCTTTCTCCAATTCATAATGGAGATTGTAGCACTGTGTCAGACCTGCAGTCAGGCGGACAACTGATGGAGGAGAACTGGTACTCCCAGTCACAATAATGGTCAGCTGAACTTCTCTGCCTTTGATTCATTCCAGTCACGTTTTGATTTAATCCAATGGAGTCGCAATCAGGCTAATACCCTGTACCACCAACTTTGCTATTTAAAAGAATATAGAATATTTTAGCACTCACTAGGCTAAGCTATCACTTTCAGTGCAACAACCACTTTTTCTGAGCCAAAGTGATTTGCAAATATCCATCAAATATTCACCAAATCACAGAAGCATTAAGGCACAGAAGGAAGCCATTTAGCCTATCGTGTCTATACAAATAATCATCTAATTCTCTCCTGATTACCTCATTTGAAGATGCCTTCCACCATGACTTCCAGGCAGTGTATTCCATACTCTAACTGCTGGCTGAGTGAAAATGTTTTTCTTTGCTTTACATTTGTTTCTTTGCAGATTACTTTAAATCTATGCCCTTTTACAAGTGGGAGCAGTTTCTTCCTACCTATTCCATACAGATTACGACAAATTCTATCAGATTTATTCTTAGCCTTCTTCTCTCCAAGGAGAAAAATCTGACTTCTTCAGTCTATCATCATAACTGAAGTTCCTTATCCCAGGAACTATTTCACACTCTTCCCTGCATTCACATCCTTAGTAACTTTTGTAATGGCATGGTGGCTCAGTGGTTAGCACTGCTATCTCTCAACACTAGGTCCCTGGGTTCGATTCCACTCTAGGGTGACTGTCTGTGTGGAGTTTTCACATTCTCCCTGCGTGGGTTTCCTCTGGGTGCTCTAGTTTCCTCCCACAGTCCAAAGATGTGCAAGCTAGGTGAATTGGCCATGCTAAATTGCCCATAGTGTTCAGGGATGTGTAGATTAGGTAGGTTACAGGGGAATGGGTCTGGGTGGGATGCTGTGAGGGTCAGTGTGGACTTGTTGGGCTGAAGGGCCTATTTCCATACTGTAGGGATTCTATGATTTTGTCCTTTTCATCTTTACATTTACTCAGCACCTCACTTGGACAGCCTTTGTCACATGAGATTTCTGACCCTTTCTGACAAGCAGATAGAATCATAGAGTTATACAGCATGGAAACAGACTCTTCAATCCAACACATCTGCAGGGACCAGATATCCTAAACAAATCTAATCCCACTTGCCAGCATTTAGCCCATACCCCCCTAAACCCACCTTATTCATGTATCCATCCAGATGCCTTTTAAATGTTGTAATTGTACCCACCTCCACCACCCCACCTCTGGCAGCTCATTCCATACACGCACCACACTCTGCATGAAAAAGGTGCCCCTCAGGTCTCTTTTAAATCTTTCCCCTCTCATCTTAAACCTATGCCCTCTAGCTTTGGACTCCCCCTCCTTGGGGAAAAGACCTTGTCTATTTAACCCTATCCATGAGCCTCAGGATTTTATAAACCTCTAATGTCACCCTCAGGCTCTGATGCTGAGGAGAAATAACCCCAACCTATTCAGCCTCTCCCTACAGCTCAAACCCTCCAACCCTGGAAACCACCTTGTAAATCTTTTCTAAACCCTTTCAAGTTTAACAACATCCTTCCTATTGCAGGGAGTCCAGAACTGAACGCAGTATTCCAAAAGTGGCTTAACCAATGTCCCGTACAGCTGCAACATGACGTCCCAACTCCTATACTCAATGCACTGACCAATAAAGGCAAGGATGCCAAATGCCTTCTTCACCTGTCTACCTGCAACTCCACTGTCAAGGAACAATGCACATGTACCCTAAGGTCTCCTTGTTCACCAACACTCCCCAGGGCCCTACTAATGAGTGTATAAGTGCTGCCCTGATTTGCCTTTCCAAAATGCAACACCTCACATTATCTTAATTAAACTCCCTCTGCCACTCCTTGGCCCATTGACCCATCTGATCAAGGTCCCATCATACTCTGAGATAAGCTTCTTCACTGTCCACTATACCATCAGTTTTGGTGTCGTCTGCAAACTTACTAACCATACCTCCTATAATCACATCCAAATCATTTTATATAAATGATGAAAAGCAGTGGACCTAGCACCAATCTATGAGGCACACCTTTGGTCACAGGCCTCCAGGCTGAAAACCTTATACCACCACTTCTTTCTCATACCTTCAAGCCAATTTTGTATCTAATAGGCTAGCTCCCCCTGGATTCCATGTGATGTAACCTTGCTAACCAGTCTACCATGCAGAACCTTGTTGAATACCTTACTGAAGTCCATACAGACAACATCCACGACTTTGCCTTCATCAATCTTCTTTGTCACCTCTTCAAATAACTCAATCAAGTTAGTGAGACACAATTTCCCACACTCAAAGCAATATTGACTATCCCTAATTGGTCCTTGCCTCTCCAAATGCATGTAAATCCTGTCCTTCAGAATCCCCTCCAACAACCTGCCCACCACTGACATCAGGCTCACCAGTCTGTAGTTCCCTGGCTTTTTCTTACCATCTTTCTTAAATAATAGCACCACATTAGCCACTCTCCAGTCTTCTGGCACCTCACCTGTGGCTGTCAATGATATAAATAAATTAACAAGGATGGTCCTAATTTTAATATATTCCAGAAGCTCTTCCATACTTAACCGAAGATAACTCTGCACTAAAGTTAGTACACATGAGATGGATATTAATAACACAATAGTACAATGATTAGAGGCTTAGTCAGAAAGTCTACACTGTTTATTTTATAAAGATCACACTTTAGCGTCTGTCCCATGTGTGGTTCGATCTGTGTTCTGAGCCGTGAACCTACAGTTATCAATCTCAGATAAGAAATCAGTGTAAACACTGTACAATTACTTCTTTGAGATGATACTTCACAAATTTCTATCTTACCAGACACTGACAAATTCTTGATCAGTTCAGCTCGTTATCCTCTTGGTGATAACAAAGTTCTAATGTTATTTTTCGATTTATCTTCAGGTAATAACATCAAAAATTCTACAAAGAAAATGTCTTTCAATGGCAGGATAAACCCTCTAATGAATAATGTCACATTTTAATATTTGGCTTTTTTTTATTCCTGGAGAAAACTATCATACCACTTACTTTTCCATTCCCTAGGACAGATATTATTCATTCAGTCTTGGCCTAAATTAACATACTGTTCCACTGAGAGAGAGCTGTGTGAAAATGGAATCCCAGTTACTTTTAGAAGCTGCATTGACTAATCCATTTTATCAATTGAAATGAGTTTGAGCAAGTGGAAGGAGTGGGAGTGGTTCTAATCTCTGGAGCATTTTCTAAATCAAGAACAGATTTAACTGTGTCAGTCAAGCTGTCTTCTTATCTAGTATGAGCATCATCATAGCGGGAGAGGACGCAGGTTGAGGAAGAACTATTAAATTATCTGTCACAATATAAATCCCTTTTGTACTAGCAGGTTTAGGAAATGAAATTCCTACATAACTGCACTTTGATAATTGTACTAAAGCTAATTAAGCTTTGTTTTACCAAAGTTTTACTATTCCAGTCATATGTAAAAGATAATATTTTTGCAAACATTTCTTGAAGCAGCAGACATATAATTTATATATGGAAATAAAATAATTTTTGTCATTGAATACAGCCTCACAGCACCAGAGAGAGAAAAAAATGTTCATCCAGGTGACATTATTAATTATAATACCTGGATCATATGGGAGTTTCTAAGATTGACCCTAACTGATGATGATCTGACCAATATAGCACTGCTACTGGGAGAAAGTCAAGCATTGATCTGGAAAATCTTGTACATGAATGGGTGTTGAAGGGCAGCAGCTAAAATTTAAAGAGATGCAATCACCTGGGCACATCAAGCAAAAAGAAGATTCCAGCTTTTCTAAAAACTAAAAATATTTTAAAATAATGTAAGACCTCTTAACAGACTGAATAAGGTTGAAGTTATGTCTTACTGAACCCAAGTCAAGAGAAAACAAATGTGCTAAATACTTTTGAGGGCAACAGTATCCAATACAGCAAATAATCCTGAGATAACAAGGTGCAGAGCTGGAT
>NW_025978044.1:0-6676 GCF_021869965.1 Rhincodon typus | reverse complement strand
CAGATTGTCCAGCATCTGCAGTTCCTACTATCTCTGATGAAATGGTATCTGTTATATCTAGTGGGCTAAAATATAAAGAGGCAGAGATTTGCTACAGTGACACAAAGCTCTAGTTAGACTAGATCAGGGTACTGCCCCTTGGAAAGAACATGTTTTAAAGGGGTTCAAATGTGGGCAATAGCCCCCAAAATGGGATTGGGTGAGGAACACTCTGAGTCTGCCCAGTTTCTAGTTTTAACCTGGGTAGGTTTAGGCATGAGTCGGGATCTCTCGGTAAGTAATTAAAATACTTACAGACGATTAGCTGTGAGCATTCTGGTTTTAACAGACAATCCATGTCTCAGTATGAGAGGTGTGCCCTATATGTGTGCTGGATTGGTGATTTCCAATTTCTTAGAAGTGTGCTCTGCTGTTTTGGACTATATTCAGTGTGGTCTAAAATTCCCTATGGTCCTCTTTCACCATGGAAGGAACTTATGCAGTTTGTACTTCCTGAGGCTCAGGCTGTCATGCAAGTCATTGACATTTGCAGCTTCTTAGAAAAAGAGCTCATTCCTAGAGAAGCATGCATTGAGAGTGATCAATAACGTAGGACACTCCTCCATTCCACCCCTACCAGTCTAGATCTCTGCCTCTTCCTGTCATTCTGTGCTCCTTTCTTCAAGAACAGAAGAAAGCAGATTGGAGTGGGAGAAATGGATTGTAAAGGGATAAGGGAAAGACAACATGTATGTACAGTAATTGTGATCAAGAGGTTTAAGGTGTCACAAAAATCAGGGTAATTGAGTGGGAACTGATCTGAGGAAGTATCTGGAGCAAGAGTAATGAGCGGAATAAGGCATACGGTGCAGGACAGTGCTGGGGAAGACAGATCTAGGGGTTTGGCATCTGGAATATTATGCCACTTGCTCACCCTCCAGCAGTTTTTGAAGCTCATGAGTCACTGTAGCTATCTTACTCAGCCATTAGCATGCCTGCTCAGTTTCTGAGGTTGATATCTTTCTGTTGTCCTTGAAGACATCACGTTACTTTTCACCCATAAGATCTTGACAGGACCTTTTGGGTAGAAGTCTGAGACTTGAAGAAGCTGCCTTCCTGGGGCTCCTCTCCAGTCCTATGGTTGTTGAAGTATCTGTGATTGATGTACAGTTCAGCCATCTAAATACTACCTGGACCACTTTGTTCTAGAATCATAGAGTCATACAGCATGGAAACGGACCCTTTGGTCCAACCAGTCCATGCCGACCATAATGCCAAACTAAACTAATCCCACCTGCCTGCTCTTGGCCCATATCCCTACAAACCTTTCTTGTTCACCTACTTCTCCAAATGGCTTTTAAATGTTGTAGCTGTATCCACATCCACCATTTCATTTGGAAGTTCATTCTACAGACAAGCCACAATCTGTGTAAACATTGCCCTTTGTGTCCTTTTTTAAATCTTTCTCTTCTGACCTTAAAAATATGTCCTCTGGTCTTGAAATCCTCCACTATAAGGAAAAGACACCTGCCATTCACCTTATCTAAATCCCTCATGACTTTCAAAACTTCTAGAAGGTCAACCCTCAACCTCCTATTCTTCAGTGAAAAAAAACCCCAGCCTATCCAGCCTGTCCTTATAACTCAAACCTTCCATCTCAGAAACATCCTGGTAAATCTATTCTGAAACCTCTCTAGTTTGATAATATCCTTCCTATAACAAGATGATCAGAACTGGACATAATACCCCAGAAGAGACCTCACCAATGTCCTATACAACCTCAACATGACTTCCCAACTCCTGTACTCAAAGATCTGAGCAATGAAGGCAAGTGTGCTAAATGCTTTCTTAACCACCTTGTCTACATGTGACACAAACTTTGAAGAATTATGTACCTGAACCCCTAGGTCTCTGTTCTATAACACTACCCAAGGCTCTACCATTAATTGTGTCAATCCTGCCCTTGTTTGTTTTACCAAAATGCAATACCTCACATTTATCCAAATTAAACTCCATCTGCCACTAGTCAGCCCATTGGCCCAACCAATCAATATCTCTTTGTAACCTTAGATAACCTTCTTTACTATCCACTATACTACCAATTTTGATGTCATCTGCAAACTGACTAACCACGTCTCCTATATTTTCATCTAAATCATTCCCTTTCCCTTTGACAGATTTGGCACGTTGTCCCACCCTCTGTGGTCAGGAAACCTAGAAGCAGGACGTGAAAGCTATGGTTGAGTTAAAAAGCCATGTTAAAGCTTGCTGACACAGCAACCAGATTCCTGACTTGCTGGTTTCATGTGTAAAGTTCCGCTTGCAGATGGAATTTGGTGTTGGCTTCCATCCACCAGTTGTAGAACTAGTGAGAGCCCTTTGTCACTTTTCTTGGGAGGCTCAATGCAATTAGATTTTCCCAAGAATTCCCTCCCCAAGAGCATTGTGTTTATTTGTACAGCATGTGGACTTCAGAAAGGCAGCTCACCCTCACCTTCTCAAGGGCAACTGGGGATGAAAATAAATGCTGGCTACATCCCATGAGGGAATTTTTAAAAAAAGAAATAACATAGATGCTTACCTGACAGAATAAGGCCTTAGAGAAGGAGATCTGTTCCCCAGGGAGCTGCTGTCCAATCAGACTCTCCATTAGTTGCAGTGACCCTGGTTGAGAACACAGTGGGACCTTCACCAGGGTTGTAACTAAATCCTTCGCCTGGAATGGAGGCCATGGAGAGGGGACTGCTCATTAGATGATGATTCAGGAGGTTAGGACAAGGGCAGGGAGTTGGCCTCCCCAGTGCTGTGCACTGAACGCCTGTGAATGAAAACAGTCCTGCTTCCTGGAGGGCCACTTCTCAAATCTGGGATAGTTTCCTGGTGGCTTTCTACAGGCATGAGCCCTGTGAGTGGTTTGTATAATCCCTGGTCACCATTAAACCTAGTGACCTTGGGACAATTGGTGATAAATGACTCATTAAAGAGTTTAATTGCCTTCCCACCCCTCTGGACATGTTTCCCATGTCAGCCCTTTCCTGGTGCTTGCTAAATGCAGGGACAATATTCCTGTCATCAGGAATCATTATCCTGTGTGCCCCAGCAGGAACCACCAATTTCTGATCACAGTCTCGACCTCATCTTTCTTTTAGTAAGCAATTTTTATTTTAAATGTTTGACCGAAATGTTTTTGTTTTGCTGGTCTTAACAGTGACACTGTTTGAAGGATACAAGCAACTTTTTAAATTTCTCTCTCCAAAGTCTTATTTATCCGGGGCTCTCGGTTAAGATTTTGGGAAGATGGCTGCATGAGAATTGATGGTGGAGTTCTGATGAAGAGTCATTTAGAGTCAAAACATCAGCTTGCTCTCTCTCCCTGCATGCTGCACGACCCACACTGACTTCCAGCATGTTTTTTTTGTCTTCTGTAAGAATTGATGATACTGTTTATTCAACCAATATCAGATCATCAATGGCAGTAAAACAAATCAAATAAAATTCTGTTACTGGTAAAGAGAAAAGATGAGTCAGCACTTTTTTGCATATTGAGTTAGAGTATTAGCTCCTCTCGTCCAAGATTTGGATTAGTTAGTCAAGGTCAGAAGTCACACGACACCAGGTCATAGTCCAACAGGTTTATTTGAAATCACAAGCTTTCGGAGCCTCGCTCCTTCATCAGGTGAAGTGACTGGTATCAGGTGAATCACTTCACTGACAAAGAGGCAGTGCTCGAAAAGCTTGTGATTTCAAATAAACCTGTTGGACTGTAACCTGGTCTTGTGTGACTTCTGACCTGGTCCACCCCAGTCCAACACTGGCATCTCCACATCATGGATTAGTTAGTAATTTTTCAGACGATGCAAGCTGAATGTTACTGTGGTTGGTAGGACCCCAATGTCATGGACTAAAGGTTTCTGATCTCCCACCTGCTGACAATGGGATACCTTGGTAGTTTTACCAGAGGTGGGCTTCTAATTGTCTGCCTGCGGGCATGCTAAAGCAGGCAGGAAATCTTCAGTCTTAGAGGGATAGTCATGAAGAAATGGAAAAATTCACAAGTAGGAGGGAAAATCCTTCTGGGAAGATAATTGGGGGCAGTTCCAAAGGAAAAAAGCCAATTTTTTTCTTTGTATAAAGAAAGTAATACTTGGGAATGAATGTACAGTTTGTGCTGAAATACCATTTTGAGCTATACAAGACAAATTGGTCCAGAATGCGTCATTTGCGGGTTTTTATTGGTTTTTCCTTCTGAGGTTTTTTTGCTGTTTGCAGTACTGTGTTTAGGTCATCAAACTGTGTCTCAGCCGTTCTTCATCTGGTTCTGCCACTGCAAAATGCAATCTCAACTCGGCTTCCCTACTGTTTTCGTAGCTCCTCTCCAGCTTCCCAGTACTGCAATTGGAACCTGTAAAATTCTGAACCATATGGCTACCCCACAGTCTCTAACAATGGCATTTGTAAACTAAATATTGGGAGAGATGAATATGGAAATCCTTTGCAGCACCGTACAGACTTTTTTAATTCATTCACGGGATGAGGGCGTCACTGGCCAGGCAGCATTCATTGCCCATCCCTAATTCAGAGTCAACCAGATTGCTGTGGGTCTGGAGTTACATGTAAACCAGACCGGATATGGATGGCAGTTTCCTTCCCTAAAGGACATCAGTGAACCAGATGGGTTTTTCCAACAATTGACAATGGATTCATGGTCATCGTTAGATTCTTAATTCCAGATATTTTTATTGAATTCAATTCCACCATTTGCCATGGTGGGATTCAAACCTGAGTCCTCAGAATATTATCTGGGTCTCTGGATCAACAGTCTACTGCCACTTGGCCATCGCCTCTCCACTATACACTGATGACAAACCAAGAAAAATAGCTGCCATTGTACAGAAAATCGACCAGTGAAAATTGGACTTGAAATATAACAGCAGATCAGGTTGAGAGTTCACCAGCGTTCTTCTTCATTGCAATGCATGGTTATTTGAATTCTGGATTTTATTTTAAAACAGAACTATTTTTACTGTGTGAAATGATAAGGAATATGAAGATCAACCGTACAGGCACACGTTTCTTAAAAAAAAAAGTATAATTCTTTTGTGCATATTATGTATTGCTTATTTGGGTCATTTGCAGTGAAGAATTTTCAGAGTTGACCTGCCTGACTTCCTATTGAACATTCTATGCAGGAAATGCAAACACCATGCAGCACCTGTTCCTCAGCTGGGTCTGTCTTGAGGTGTCCGTTGTGTTCCTGGTTGAGTCAGAAGCAATGAAGTGATTAATTACACCCTCTCCAATCTCTGCATCTGTCATCAGTGAAGCAGAATAGTCTGTCTGGATTCCGTAATGCTCTTTGCAAATTTGAGTTGGAATGTCGACAGGGCCTGCATGCATTGCTTGTCTTTATTGTTAACAAATGGGAGCAAGTGAGATCTGGTCCTTGGGTGACTTTTGAGGAAACAGAATCCTGAAGGAGCTGTATTGAACCTCCATTATCCATGTTTTGGATGATAGCACTATTGGTTGGTTTTGCATACAAGATGGCTGATTAAATAGAATAAAGAGCAGACTACCAATGCAAACTATGGCTGTATATATTCTGTGCAATTAAGCAGAAGCTGTTGATATGCTGAGTGACATGTCATTAACATTGAAGTCATATTATTTTCATTTAAATAGGCCAGCGTCAACTTTTTAATTTAAGTCAAATATCTGACATGGGGGAGATTCCAATTATTGAATAGTCATTGTCTCAACCTGATTGCTATAGGGTCAAGAAATTGCGGTTAATATATTTGTACAAAAGGATATCGTTCGTGGGATATTGTGTGCGCATATTCTGCATGAAGAATCTTAAACTTGACATATTTAGTATTTTGTGTTCCAATGTGATTTTGGTAGTTTTTAATCATTTCAATTGTAATTCCTCTCAATTTGATAATTAGAGCTAGACAGTGTGACACCTCCCCCCCCCACCCCGGTTAACTATTCAAATTAAGTGCTAAAATCACAGCAAGGTAATAAATACCCCCTTAAAGGACATTTTAGATTTGTGTAATGAAACATGTCAGTTGTATGCAGGAAATGAAACAGATATCAAAACCATTATTGTCACACTATAATCGTCATCAAAGCTCACTCTGATCGTATCAGATTTCATCTCCTCCTCAGATTAATGGGAATGCAAGATCTATCAAGTGGAATGATGTGAAATAAGAAATATTATTAAAATAAATGTAGAATGGATAGCAGATTATGAAGAGGATTTATATTCGTCTTTTCATTTAATTTGCCCCTCTACTGAGGTTCTCTTAACCCTCATGGCAAGAGGGAGATGGTCATTTCACTGATTGAAGACAATCTCTTAGGTTAGGTTGTTGTGAGTTGGAGCTCACTATATATCCTATAATTGCTCTCCCTTTCTTTGCATTTAGAAATTACATTTTGATGATGCCTGGTATTTATAAACTAGTGTGATTTTTCTTACTTTTTTCTCAGTGTATAAACTGCAAGGTCTAGTCAAATTGACAGGCATTAAAAGAAGCATGGGGTGCTTATCTGACCTCCCCCACTACACACCCACACCTCCACCCCCTGCCCACCCCACACACACATACGCACACACCCTGTCTGACACTCTTCACCTGCCCCCCCACACACACACAGACTCCCCAACCCACACACACACACACAC
>NW_025978043.1:0-6676 GCF_021869965.1 Rhincodon typus | reverse complement strand
GAATGACATGCTTATTTCATTGAGTTAAGCACGTCAGAAGATCAAAACCTGAACTTCACCAACTGACTTAACTTTTGATGTTGTTTTGGCTAACTGCTTATTTCAGCTGGTTAAGCACTTCAGAAGGCCAAAATCTCAACTTCACCAAATGACTCAACTTTTGATGCTGGTTGGATTAAAATGCTTATTTCAGCGAGTTAGGCACTTCAGAAGTCCAAAATCTGAACTTCACAAAATGACCCAAATTTTAATGTTGGTTTGACTAACATGCTTATTTCAGTGAGATAAGCAGTTCAGAAATCAAAAATCTCAACTTCAGCATCTGACTTAGTTTTTGTTGCATTTTTGACGAACATGCTTATTTCATTCAGATAAACACTTCAGAAGAGCAAGATAACACTTCACCAAAAATGTTAGTTTTTGATGTTGATTTGAATGACATGCTTATTTCATGAGGCAAGCACTTCAGAATATGAAAATCTCAACTTCGCAAAATGACTCAACTTTTGATGTTGTTTTGAATTATATGCTTATTTCAGCGAGATAAGCACTTCAGAAGGCTCAATTCTCAACTTCAACAAATGACACAACTTTTGATGCTGGGTTGGTTTAAAATGCTTATTTCAGCGAGTTCAGCTCTTCAGAACACCAAAACCTGAACTCCACCAAATGACTCTAGTTTTGATGATGGTTTGACTAACATGCTTATTTCAGCGAGATAAGCATATCAGAAGACGAAAATCTCAACTTCACCAAAGGACATAACTTTTGATGCTGGTTAGACAAAAAATGCTTATTTCAGTGAGATGAGCACTGCCGAAGTCAAAACTGTCAACTTCATCAAATGGCTCAATTTCGATGTTAGTTTGAGTAACATGCTCATTTCAGCGAATTAAGCACTTCAGAAGATGAAAATCTCAACTTCACCAAAAGACAGAACTTTTGACATTGTTCTGACTGACATGTTTTTTTAACTAGATAAGCATAGCAGAAGACCAAAATCTCAACTTCAACAAGACACTCAACTTTTTAAGCTTTTTTGATTAACATGCTTATTTGAGTGGGAAGAGCACTTCAGAAGACCAAAATATGAACTTCACTAAATGACTCAATTTTTGATGTTAGATTGGATAACAGTCTTCCTTCAGTGAAATAAGCACTTCAGAAGTGAAGAATCTCGACAACACCAAATGCCTCAAGTTTTGATGTTGTTTTGAATAATATGCATATTTGAGTGAGATAAGCACTTCAGAAGACCAAAATCTGAACTTCACCAAATCAATTAATTTTTAATGCTGTTTTGACTAACATCCTTATTTGAGTGAGATAAGCACTTCAGAAGCCAAAAATCACAACTTCAAAAAAATGGCACAATTTTTGATGATGGTTGGATGAAAATTCTTATTTCAGCGAGATAAGCACTTCAGAAGACAAAAATCTGAACTTCAACAAATGACTCAATTTTTGATGTTAGTTTGACTCACATGGTCATTTCAGGGAGTTACGCACTTCAGAAGATCAAAAAGTTCAACTTCTGCAAATGACTTCAATGTTGATGCTGTGTTGACTAACATGCTTATTTCAGTGAGATAAGCAATTCAGAAAACCAAAATCTGAACTTCACCAAATGACTCAAGTTTTGATGTTGGTTTGACTAACATGCTTATTTCAACGATTTAAGCACTTCAGAGGCTAAAATCTCAACTTCACCAAATGACTCAACTTTTGATGCTGGTTGGAATAAAATGCTTATTTCAGCGAGGTAACCTCTTCAGTAGACCAAAATCTGAACTTCACCAAATGACTCAAGTTTTGATGCTTGTTTGACTAACATGCTTATTCAAGTGAGACAAGCACTTCATAAATCAAAAAAATCACCTTCACCAAATGGCATTGAGATTTTTGCCTTCTGAAGTGCATATCGCACTCAAATACGTGTATCAGTCAAAACTACATCTAAAGTTGAGTCATTTGGTGAAGATGAGATTTTTGACTTCTGAATTGGTTATCTCACTCAAAAAAGCATGTTAATCAAAACAACATTAACAATTGCGTCAGTTGGTGAAGTTCAAATTTCAGTCTTCTCAAGTGCTTAACTCACTGAAATAAGGATTTTAGTCTAACTACCATCAAAAATCAAGTCATTTGATGAAGTTGACATTTTTGACTTCTGTAGTGCTCATCTCACTGAAATAAGCATTTTTTTTGTCAAACCAGCATCAAAAGTTATGTCCTTTGGTGAAGTTGAGATTTTAGTCTTCTGATATGCTTATCTCGCTGAAATAAGCACGTTAGTCAAAACAACATCAAAAGTTGAGTCATTTGGTGAAGTTGATATTTATGACTTCTGAAATGCTTATCTCACTCAAATAAGCATGTTAGTCCATCCATCATCAAAACTAGACTCATTTGGTGGAGTTCAGGTTTTGGTGTTCTGACGGGCTTAACTCGCGGAAATAAGCATTTTAAACCAACCAGCATCAAAAGTTGTGTCTTTTGGTGAAGTTGAGATTTTCGCCTTCTGAAGTGCTTAACTCTCTGAAATAAGCATGTTAGTCAAAACAACATCAAAAATTGAGTCATTTTGTGAAGTTGAGATTTTGGTTTTCTGAAGTGCTTACCTCATGAAATAAGCAGGACTTTCAAATCAACATCAAAAACTAACGTTTTTGGTGAAGTGACATATTGGTCTTCTGAAGTGCTTACCTGAGTTAAATAAGGATGTCAGTCAGAACTGCATCAAAAATTAAGTCAGATGGTGAAGTTGAGATTTTTGATTTGTGAAGTGCTTATCTCACTGAAATAAGCATTTTAGTCCAACCAGCGTCCAAAGTTAGGTCCTTTGGTGAAGTTGAGATTTTTGACTTCTGAAGTGCTTTTCTCACTCAAATAATCATGTTAGTCAAACCAACATCAAAACTTGAGTCATTTTGTGAAGTTCAGATTTTGGTTTTGTGAAGTGCTTGTCTCGCTGAAATAAGCACATCAGTTAAAACAGCATGAAAAATTAAGTCATTTGGTGAAGTTGAGATTTTTGACTTCTGAAGTGCTTATCTGCCTCAAATAAGCATGTTAGTCTAACCAACATCAAACTTGAGTCATTTGGTGAAGTTCAGATTTTGGCCTTCTGAAGTGCTCATCTGAGTGAAATGAGCATGTTAGTCAAAACAGTATGAAAAATTAAGCCACTTGGTGAAGCTGAGATTTTTGACTTCTGAAGTGTTTCTCTCACTGAAATAAGCATTTTAGTCATAGCAGCATCAAAAGTTGAGTGTCTTTGTGAGGTTGCGATTTTAGTTTCTGATAAGCTTATCTGTCTCAAATAAGCATGTTTGTCAAACAACATCAAAATTTGAGTCGTTTGGTGAAGTTCAGATTTCTGTCTACTGAAGTGCTTAACTCGCTGAAATAAGCATTTTAATCCAACCAGCATGAAAAATTAAGTCATTTGGTGAAGTTGAGATTTTTGCCTTCAGAAGTGCTTATCTCACTCAAATATGCATGTTAGTCAAAAGAATAGCAAAAGTTGAGATTTCGATCTTCTGACGAAACTATCTCAAATAAAAGAACATGTCATTCAAACCAACATCATAAACCAACTCATTTGATGAAGTTGAGATGCAGGTCTTCCGATATGATTATCTGAGTAAAATAAGCGTGTTAGTCAAAACAGCAGTCATTTGATGAAGTTGAGATTTTGGAATACTGAAGTGTTTATATCACTTCATTAAGCATGTTAGTCAAACAAACATGGAAACTTGAGTCATTTTGTGAAGTTCAGATTTTGGACTTCTGAAGTGCTTCACTCGCTGAAAGAAGCATTTTAATCCAAACAGCATCAAAAGTAGAGTCATTTGGTGAAGTTGACATTTTTGCCTTCTGAAGTGCTAAACCCGCTGAAATAAGCATGTTAGTGAAAACAACATCAAAAGTTGATTCATTTTTTGAAGTTGAGATTTTGATCTTCTGACGTGCTTATCTCAATGAAATAAGCATGTCATTCAAACCAACATCAAAAACTAACTCATTTGGTGAAGTTCAGATATTGCTCTTCTGACGTGCTTATCTGAGTGAAGTAAGCATGTTAGTCAAAACAGCATCAAAACTAAAGTCATTTGTTGACGTTAAGCTTTTTGACTTCTGAAGTGCTTGTCTCACTGAAGTACGCATGTTAGTCAAAACAGCACAAAAAATTTAGTCATTTGGTGAAGTTCTTATCGTGTCCTTCTGAAGTGCTTATCACACTCAAATATGCATGTTACTCAAAACTACATCAAAAGTTGAGTCATTTGGTGAAGTCGAGATTGTTCACTTCTGACGTGCTTAATTCACTGGCGGAAGCCTGTTGGTCAATCGAACATCAAAATTTGAGTCATTTAGTGAAGTTCAGATTTTGGTCTTCTGACGTGCTTATCTCACTGAAATAAGCATGTTGTCAAAACAGCATAAAACGTTGAGTGTCTTGTTGAAGTTATGATTTTGGTCTTCTGCTATGCTTATCTCGCTGAATTAAGCACCTTAATCAAAACAACATCAAAAGTTGTGTCATTTGGTGAAGTTGAGATTTTGATCTTCTGAAGTGCTCAACTCGCTGAAATAAGCATTTTAATTTGACCAGCATCAAATGTTAGGTCATCTGGTGAAGGTGAGATTTTCGTCTTCTGATATGCTTATCTCGCTGAAATAAGCACGTTAGTCAAAATAAATTCATCAGCCCCTGTTACATCAACCCTAAAATACAGGAGCCCCAGTGTATAAACTCTGAAGTACAGAGCCCCCTATATATAAACACTAAAACACAGTAAAAACGAAAGGAACTGCGGATGCAGCAAAATCAGGAACAAAAACATGGTTGCTGGAAAAGCTCAGCAGGTCTGGCAGCATCTCCGACACTTCCGCCATCTGCAATCCGACCCCACCACCAAAGGCAGTTTTCCCTCCCCACCCTAATCTGTTTTGTCTCCGTGACTCCCTTGTCCGCTACAAACTCCCCTCCATCCCCACCACACCCGGCACTTTTCCCTGTAACCGCAGGAATTGCGACACCTGCCCGTACACCGCCCCCCTCAACCCCAACCCAGGCCCCAAGAAGACTTTCCACATCAAGCAGATGTTCACCTGCACATCTGCTAATGTGGTATACTGCATCCAGTCTTCCTGTTGTGGCCTCCTCTACATCGGGGAAACCAAGCGGAGGCTTGGGGACCACTTCGCAGAGCACCTACGCTTGGGTCGCACTAAACAACTGCGCCTCCCAGTCGCGAACCATTTGAACTCCCCCTCCCATTCCACAGACGACATTTCCATGCTGGGCCTCCTGCAGTGCCACAACTATGCCACCCGAAGGTTGCTGGAACAGCAACTAATATTCCGCTTGGGAACCCTGCAGCCCAATGGTATCAATGTGGACTTCACAAACCTCAAAATCTCTCATCCCCCTACCGCATCCCAAAACCAGCTCAGCTCGTCCCCGCCTCCCTAACCTGCCCTTCCTTCCACCTATTCCCTCCTCCCACCTCAAGCCCTACCCCCATCTTCTATCTACTAACCTCATTCCGCCCTCTTGATCTGTCCGTCCTCCCTGGACTGACCTATCTCCTCCCTCACTCCACACCTACACTCACCTTTACTGGATCAATCCCCACCTGTTTGACCTGTCTGTCTCCTATACACCTATCTTCTCCTCTATCCATCTTCTAACCGCCTCTCCCTCTCTCCCTATTTATTTCAGAACCCCTTCCTCTCCCCCGTTTCTGAAGAAGGGTCCAGGCCCGAAATGGCAGCCTTCCTGCTCCTCTGATGCTGCTTGGCCTGCTGTGTTCAGCCAGCTCTACAACTTGTTATCTCAGATTCTCCAGCATCTGCAGTTCCTATCAATGAGGAAGACGAGACCCTGTTAGATGTTCCAGGCCAGTACTGAATTACTGTCAGAGGGACAGAACTGCTGGAGAGTCAGAGAGTCAATAATGACGGAGTGTCTCATTGTCAGCGGGTGAGAACTGAGGAAGTGCCTCACATGTATAGGGTCTGTACTGAGGTAATGCAGCACCACCAGAGGGTCAAAACTGTTGTGTGCATTTTTGTGAGATGGTCAATCTTGAGGTAGTGTCTCATTCTAAAGGGGTCAGACTTGTTGGAGTGCCACAAGATTGCAGCACTGTGAGAATGTCAGACTGAGGGAGTGCCTCATTGTCAGATAGTCAGTACTGTCAGAGCATCAGTATTGAAGCAGTGCCTCATTGTCAAAGGGTCCACACTACAGGTATTGCAGCAGTTGTGTGCCACAGGGATAGGTGCTGGGACCTTTGTTATTTGTTACTTATGTGAATGATCTGGATGTGAATGTACAAGGCATGATGAGTAAGTTTGTGGATAATGCAAAAGTAGCAGATGTCGTTGATAGCAAAGAAGATTATCAAAATTTACAGAGGCTTCTCGATCAGATGGGCAAGTGAGCTGAGGATTGGTAAATACAATTGTATACAGATGCAGGTGTGCACTTTCGAAAGTCAAACCAAGGTAGGATTTATACAGTGAATGGTAAAGTCCTGAATTTCATCCTCTGACAATGTTACACCCCTTCAGTACTGACCTACAACAAGGTGGGACAGCCTCAGGTTGACCCTCTGACAATGAAGCATTCCCTCAGGACAATAAACTTTAATTGTAAACTAAT
>NW_025978042.1:0-6677 GCF_021869965.1 Rhincodon typus | reverse complement strand
GCTTGAGGTGAGTTGTTATATCGGGAATAAAACAACCTTACCTTCCCATCAGCGCTCTTGTGCTTTACCAAACAAGAGGCTGTGACACTCTCTACATTCCAGCAAATTTCATATAATTGCTCAAATTACCAGGTACATGGGTCTCCATGACACTGTAGTGGGCAATACTGCAGGAGATAATCCATTAGATGATCGAAATCCCTGCTCACAACCAACAAGCTCTATCCTTGGAGATGCATGGAGTGCAGACCTCATCTCTGAGATAGCAGCTATTGGAAAGCTCATAATCATATCTCTATGTGGCCAAGTTTGTATGAGACTGAGAATTGTCAAACTGAGCTTACCGTGCTCAAGAAGTTGTATATTATTGTACAGTGCCCGTTAAGGTTAACTTACAACATTACAGGTGCCACATGTATAAATCATGTGAATGTTGATTTACCTGGCTTCCAGTTGGACACTCTCGATCTTAAAATTCTTTTCTTTTGTTCAAATTCCTCTACATTCTCATGTCCCACCCTGTTTCTGAAACATCTGGGTGGCAAGGTGGCTCAGTGCTTAGCACTGCTGCCTCACAGTGCCAGGGACCTGGGTTCAATTCCACCCTTGGGTGACTGTCTGTGTGGAGTTTGCACATTTTCTCAATGTCTGCGTGGGTTTCCTCTGGGTGCTCCAGTTTCCTTCCACAGTCCAAAGATGTGCATGCTAGGTGGATTGGCCATGCTAAATTGCCTGCAGTGTTCAGGGATTTGTGGGTTATGTCTGGTGGGATGCTTTGAGGTTCAGTGTGAACTGGTTGGGCTAAAGGGCCTGCTTCCATTCTGTAGAGATTGTATGATTCTATCTTCCAGCCAAAAAACAAAAACTCTAAAATCCTTCAATTTTGATCTTTACACCTCTCAATTTTAAACTGAGGACCATTAGAAACAGTTGCCTTTTGAAACCTAGGCCTGAACTTCATGTATTCCATTTCTAAATCTAATCATTTCCTTAGCTTCCTCTTCACTTTTGAGTCTGCTTGAAACTCATCTGTTGTAATACCTCTTTAAGCTGTTTGTGGTCCAATTTTGTCAGTTAACGTTCTTGAGAAGCACCTTGGGACATTTTGCTACATTTGAGGTGCTTCATAAAAGCAGGGTTTTTTAAACATATAAGGTGCTGCATTTTGGAAAGGTAAATCAGGGCAAGAGGCAGTGCAGGTTCATAATTCCTCGAAAGTGGAGTCGCAAGTAGATAGGATAGTGGAGAAGGCATTTGGTATGCTTGCCTTTATTAGTCAGTGCATTGCGTATAGGAGTTGGGAGGTCATGTTGTGGCTGTACAGGACATTGGTTAGGCCGCTTTTGGAGTATTGTGTGCAATTCTGGTCTCCCTGCTATAGGAAGAATATTGTGAAACTTGAAAGAGTTCAGAAAAGATTTACAGGGATGTTGCCAGGGTTGGAGGATCTGAGCTACAAGAAGAGGCTAAGTAGGGTGGGGCTATTTTCCGTGAAGTTTCAGAGGCTGAGGGCTGACCTTGTAAAGGTTCATACAATCATGAGGGTCATGGACAGGGTAAATAGACAAGGTCTTTTCCCTGGGGTGGGGGAGTCCAAAACTAGAAGGCATAGGTTTAAGGTGAGAGGGGAAAGATATAAAAGGGACCTTTAATATATTTTTTACACAGAGGGTGGTGCCTGCATAGAATGAGCTACCAGAGGAAGTGATGGATGCTGGTACAATTACAACATTTAAAAGGCATCTGGATGGGTATATGAATAGGAAGGGTTTAGAGGGATATGGGCCAACTACTGGCAAATGGGACTGGATTAATTTAGGATAACTGGGCCGTATGGGCGAGTTGGACAAAAGGGCCTGTTTCTGTGTTGTATATCTCTATGATTCTATGACTGTATAATAAGTATATTGAGTGGATCACATTTAGAACAGCAACATCTGCCACATAAGGACAAAGAAATTTTCTGTTATAAATGAACATTGATGAGTTTTTATGGTAGTTCCCCATTGTATTGCATGTGTACAAAACTTCACAACAGAATTATTGTTCAGTAATGTCTTTAACAAACAGCCATGGGCTTCATGGAGGTTCTATACACAATCAGTTGAGATAACTCATTTCAGTCATTAATAACTCCCATCTTTCCTTTGGTTGTTTTTATTCATCATTTGAAAGCTGCCAAGCTTTAAGCAGTTCAGGAACATTTATTCTTTAAGGCAACACTTAGCCATTTAATACACCGTGTCAAAGAGTTGTCTGTAGATACGCAGCAAACTGGGCCTAGCTCCTGATTTCATATACACTGTAAAAATGATTTGGCCCAAGTGCACTTAATTATTTAGTTTTGCTGAAAAAGGATTGTTGCCTTCCACACACCCTCCCAAAGCTCACCATGATGCTTTTATTTCTGGACTGGAATCGATTTTCACTTAGAGTGCTAAGGCTATTAAAATGATACAGACTGTGGCACACACAGACATTAAGCTACCTCTCATTCCTCGACACTCCAGTGAATCCTGTTTACTCAGCCTATCCTCATAGGACAACACACTCTTCCCAGGAACCAATCTACTCTTGGGGTGGCAAATTTGAAGCAGACATGAGGGAGGAATTACTGCTCTCAAAGGGTCCTGTATCCGTGGAACTTCCTGCCCCAGAATGTGATCGATGCTAGGATACTGAATACATTTAAGGAGGAGATAGGCAGATTTTTAATTAATAATAAGTTAAAGAGTTATGTGGAGCTGGCAAGAAAGTGGAGTTAAGATCAGTCATGATCATATTAAATGGCAGAGCAGGCTCAGGGACAAAATTGCCTACCCCTGTTCCTTGTTCTACGTTCTCATATAATCTAGTCAATCTTCTGTGTAAGACGTCCATGCAATGCTTAGATTGTCATATGTTAGATAAGGAGATCAAAACTGTCTGCATTATTCTATTTATGGTATCATCAAAGCCTAATGCACTTAGGACACGACATCCTTTAATTAAACTCAAATCCCCCTCCAAGAAAAGTGGAAGTACCACCCAATTCTGGATTTCTGCTCTGCTCTCCAACACCCCTTTCCCTCACCCCAGTTGTAACGTGACTGTTCTGTGGAGTTGGTCAACCTTCCAAAGGCTGCAATAGCCACTTTACAGGTTAATGCCAATTGCAGTGGCCAAGCAGACTGGCAAAGCTGACCACATCTATTTCCCTAGTGGTCACCTAGTCCAGGTTGCATTACATTTTCTTCCAGCAAGACAGAAAATATCTGACACCATCTGATGAAAGACCCTTTGCTTTCCGAAACTCTCTTGCTAAGATCTAGTGACCATGCTTTACCTGTGGTTGGTGGGTCCACATAGATTTTTGTGCTCAAGTCCTAGAGTAGAACTGGAACTGAGAACCTCTAAGGCCAAGAGTGCAACCAACCAAGCCACTTTCAGCCAGAGTCCCAGGTTATATAAAATCATAGAATCGCTACAGTGTGGAAGCAGGCAATTTGTCTTTTCGAGTCCACACTGACCCTCCAAAGAGTATCCCACCCAGAACCACATACCTACCCTATGCCAGCAAACCCTGCATTTCCTGTGGCTAACCCACCTAGCCTGAACATCTCTGGACAATTTAGCATGGCCAATCCACCTCCCTTGGACATCATTGGACTGTGGGAGGAAACTGGAGCACCCAGAGGAAACCCATGCAGACACAGGGAGAATGTGCAAACTCCACACAGACAGTCACCCAAGGCTGGAATCAAACTAGGGTCCGTGGCGCTGTGAGTCTGCAGTGCTAATCACTGAGCCATCGTGCTACCCGTTAATACGCTGGAGACATAAGTTCAAATCCCAGCATGGCAGCTATAGGTATTTGACTTCAATCTGAAGTTGAAGGCTAATCTCATTGATGGTCACCATGAAACGATCATTGATTATGGTAAAAAAAACATCTTGCTCATTGATGGAAGGAAATCTGCTGCTCTTACCTGGTCTGACCTACATGTCACTCCAAGCATAGCCATGTGGTTGGCTCTTAACTATGCTTAGTGATGGCTAAGGAAGTCAATCAGTTTGTGGACAATTCAGTATGGACAAAAAATACCAGTCTTGTCAGCATTGCTTGCATGCCAGAAAAGGAAAATTGCACTGTGAGTAGGATATGGTTAGTTCTAGTCATGATAGGCCCTGCATTCACACAATCTGTAGAGATATGGAGACTCCTGGCAATTCCTGCCATTTCAAGGGCATGAAATGTCAGAGGTCTGAACTTCAGCAGAAATGAGACAGTATCCCATGCCCTGTTACGTCAATTGTGCTATCATCCTGTCCCCACTGAGTTAGGGAATGAAAATCACCCCTGCCATATTCCACAATAGCTACATGGGATTTATATTTTATGAATTAACATTAATCAAATTAATTCTGTCAGAATTTTAAAAAAAAATCATTGAGCAGTGGATCCCTTGAAAGTGCTGGCACAGAATTAAATAGACAGAATTGCAATTTGTAAATTAAATACTGACAGATTTCATGCTTCCTCAGTGCATTAAGTCCTGTTAATGTAGATTTCACAGCAACCCACTTGAGTGTAATTAAGATACAGATCTCATGTGTAATTTAAATAGACAAAGGAAATATAATCTTGTAAGTTTAATAAAACTCAAGGAATTGCACTTAAACTTACTATTGCTTTGTACGAGAAGGAAGTTAAGTAAGAGTGGAGGCTGTGTTCACTCCAGGTTTCAGATTATTCGGAGCATAATGTTGTTGTGACCATACATAAGCAAAGCTACGTTGGTGACCGCTTTTTGCTGGAGAAATGTTTGCAAAGAGCAAGTCTGCAGCAGCCATGTGAAGTATAGAATCATGTCTCACAGAGCATCTCTTCAGCTGTTGCAAAGGTATTTTGGCTACCTGGTTGTCACCAACCTATTATAACCTCAAAATGAGAACAATAGGCCATGCTAGAAATATAGCTTCACTCTGAGGATAGCAGAAGCCTGGAAAACTCCTTTCCCAAAAAAAACTATTGAGGCTGGAGGTCAATGACCAATTTCAAAATGGAGATTGATAGATGTTTGTTTGGCAATGATATTACGGATTATGAAACTAAGGCAGGTCGATTGGGTTAAGATACAGATCATCCACTTACGAATTGAGTGGTGGAGCAGTTCTGAAACTTTGAGCAGATTCCTCATATTCCTATGATTCACATTCTAAAGAACTTGTTCCTTTATCATATAAATTCAAATTCCTTCTTAAGGGGCAGATCCACCAAATTTGCAATATTTTATTGTCGATGTGATTTAACCCTTTGCTGGTTCTGACTTCTTGAGATTGAGAAATGGAATACAGTTTCAATAAGCTTCTGCTGACAGAAACTTTACTGCAAAGGGGTATTTTGTTAGGTCTGCTCTGGCATTTTGCATCTGCACATCATGCATCATTTTGACAAGTAGAATTAAAATAGGATCTCAAATTTAATCCACTCAATAAGGCATAACGATACGACAGGCAATTGCAGTTTTATGATATGCATATCAGCGAGTCAACCAACTTCAATTCTATGGTTAAAACTTTATTTTCCTCCACATGATTTGATTTTACATGAGAAAGGGACATGAATCAGGCCATTTAGCCCGCAGTAATCTATTTTGATATTTATACTCCACATAGGTCTATTATTCAACCCTGGTATTTGCTAGAAAGTCACTCATTCATTCATTTATTTATTATGTGTGCTCAGCCTAAAGGCAAATCCTTGGCTTATTGTCTGCTGATGTTTCAACCTGAGTTGTTTAGCTGGCAGTGTTTGTTAGTGGTGCTTTACCATTGCCTTCCATTGTAAGGGGCAAGGTGAAGAGGCAAGTCCCAAGCCTAGAGAGATTGAATATATTTTCAACAACATATTCTCAAGTCCCCAGAAATTGAATATATTCCCCTGGTATTATTCAGAATGAGACACTAACCATACAGTAAACCTAGATAAACTTGGAGCGCTTGACTGCAGTATTACCGGATGAAATACATTTCATATTTTTGTGCATCATGAAATAAGTAGTGACTTATTTCACCTCCTATCTGTACAAGGCATATAGCTCCAATCAATAGCATTGGTTACAGGAGATTGCTTGAAAAGCTTGTGCTGTTAAAAGGGAACTCCAACTGTGCGAAAATTTGGAAGTTCTCTGAAACCATTTATGTGCATCAGTGTCTGACAAGCGAGAGGTTCTGTGGAGGATAATATTAGTGAGCACCCACAGAGCTGTCAGTTCAGAAAGTCACCAGGACCTGTTACAGCGACAGGGACAGATTGTGACAGAAAGACTGCCAAAAACAACAGCTCACACCCATTGCATTGTTACAAGTCACTAGTGTGGTGCGCTGAAAATCAAATCCCTCTATTCCTGGAACAAAAACAGAAGTTGCTGGAAAAGTTCAGCAGGTCTGGCAGCATCAATGAAGAAAAAAATCAGAATTAACATTTCGGGTCCAGTGACCCTTCCTCAGAACTGATGGTAGCTGGGAAAGTTTCGGTTTATGAGCAGAAAATAGGGAGGGGGATGGGGTAAGGAGTAAATGATAGGATAGAGCCCAAAGAGAGAGAAGAGCATTTGGATAGACAAAGGAGTTGATAATAATCTGGCCAGGAGGGTGAATAGTTGTTAATGGGGACTGTTAGTGACTAACAATAG
>NW_025978041.1:0-6677 GCF_021869965.1 Rhincodon typus | reverse complement strand
ATGAAGGGTCTAGGCCCGAAACGTCAGCTTTCCTGCTCCTATGATGCTGCTTGGCCTGCTGTGTTCATCCAGCTCTACACCTTGTTATCTCAGATTCTCCAGCATCTGCAGTTCCTGCTATCTGTGATATTTTATAGACTGGTTTGTTATTTTTTAAATACAAAGTGATTAAAATGAGATATTTTTGTGCACTTTTGATATGGCGGTTGTTCTGTTAAATCCAGGTATATTTCATGCAGTTCATGTTTCCATGTGGCTAATTTTGATGCAATTTCACACATTTCACCAATTGTAAGGAACAGAAAAATGTCATTCAAGCTTAAACAATAACTCATGATTATTTTTCCTTATGTTTGATCAGTTATTCAATATCCCCAGGAGATATTGATGGCTGCTTTTCGAGCTTAGATCATCTCTGAGAAAAAGCAGGGACCAATGTGAGGACCTCTTGCATGAGAAAAATTGGATGCTTTTAAATGCAGCAAGAAAGAAATGGTTTGAAATTACAAGCAACACGCTGATTGACACTGGTTCAACCCGCAGTAAAACTACTAGGAAAATAATTAGCGTAGATTTGAAACTTCTTACACAGGAATAACAAATTAAACACAATTGTGATCATTTTGTCATTTAGCATAAGAATTAATAGTTGCAAATATACAGCTGTAATATAGAAAGGACCTTGTGATGCAGTGGTAGTGTCCCTACCTCTAAGGCAGGAGGCCTTGGTTCACATCCCACCTGCTCCCAAGGTGTGTAACAACATCTCTGAACCAGCTGATTAGAAAACATTTCATATTATACTAGAAACCGATTACTTGATTTTTAATATTTGGTTTCTTAAATTTATTTAACATTTCAATGGAGCTCGGTGACCAGTGGTGTGCCGTAGGGATCTGTTCTAGGACCCTCTGCTGTTTGTGATCTTTATAAATGATTTGGATGAGGAAGTGGAAGGGTGGGTTAGTAAGTTTGCCGATGACACAAAGGTTGATGGAGTTGTGGACAGCATGGAGGGCTGTTGTAGGTTGCAACGGAACATTGACAGGATGCAGAGCTGGGCAAAGAAGTGGCAGATGGAATTCAACCCAGAAAAGTGTGAAGTGATTCATTTTGGAAGGTAGAATTTGAATGCAGAATACAGGGTTAATGGCAGAATTCTTGGTAGTGTGGAGGAACAGTAGGATCTTGGGGCCCACGTCCCTAGATCCCTCAATGTTGCAACACAAGTTGATGGGGTTGTAAAGAAGGCTTATGGTATGTTGGCTTTCATTGGCAGGGGATTGAGTTTAAGAGCCGTGAGGTTATGTTGCAGCTCTATAAAATTCTGGTTAGACCACACTTGGATTATTGTGTTCAGTTCTGGTCACCTCATTACAGGAAAGATGTGGAAGCTTTAGAGAGTGTGCAGAGGGCCTGTACTGTGCTGTACTGTTCTATGTTCTACGTTCAATCAAAATAAAATCAGATAGATCTAGGTCAAATAATTAGATACTCTCAGAGTTCTGGGCAGAGGAACAGCCTCAAAAAACTTGAGAGTTAAAACAAGCAAGAGGGTTAAATAGAAACAAAATTCTTTCAAAATCTCAAGTAATCTTCTATTAATGACTTGTTATACACGAAATATATCTAATATACATTAAGTGATCCCAAGAAGCACTGTGACATTTAGAAATTTGTAATTTAAGTTATTAAAGTTATTTAATATGAGACACAAGTTTTCCCAGATATCGCTTCTTACTACTGATCGATACATTGTATGAATTTTTCATGAAAGTGGTTTGCCACTCTTACGAAAATCTATAATTATCTTTATGAAAAGGTACCTAGATGGTATTTCTCCCCTTTCAGAAATACCCCTAATTATATCCTTTTAGTTATGTAACACTTAGAACAAGTGGAGTTCGAAATGTGTACCCCTGATGTTACTCAAGAGGGCTTTACAGAAGCAAATGCTCTCTTGGGGGAGTCTGCACTGTACTGACACTGGCTTTCAACATGGCCCATGTGGTGCATAAGCTCAAGAAGGTGATCATGTGGACATCCTCTACTTGCATTAGAAGCTTCTAAACTTAGGCTCGCACATTATCAATGTCCAATTTGGACCCTGTACAGTATTTGGATGAATTTGCTTGTCATTTACTAAAGATCAAATGTTCAGTAACATGAGGGAACAGCATTACTATTATTTAAAGGGCCAGGTGTCTATCGTGGCACACATGATGAACTTAAAGCAACTTCTGAAATTGCAAATGTCCTAGAAGTACACTGGAATTTTTTTGGAGGTATTGTGACAAGTTCCTAACAGAATTTTGCTGCATCTTGACAGGTATGATAGGTGCCTTGCTGGTGATATCTTCTTCGGTATTTTTAGGCATTTTTACCAGGACTACAATAAAGCTTAATTTTAATATTAACAATGGAAAACAAAGTAAAAATAAGTCAGTATATATAAATGCACACAAAAATTGCACCTTATTTATTTTTGCTCAGAATCTTGCTTTCTTATTTTGAATCTTGTTCTTACCATGCTGTAACTTTGTGATGTACAGCAGATAACATAGAAAGAATGATGAGTTGGAGGTATTTTGAGAGACTACATTTTTGTTTCTTTTAGAGTTCTATAAACTAGAAGTTGAATCGCTATAACTGAAATACTAGGGGAGCTTTTCAACTTAAAAATTAAATGTTCAAATGCACAAAGAGGGCAGTAGTATTAAATAGTGAAAGGGAAAATGCCACACTGAGTAGCACGAACAGCATTTTGAGTTTAGGAAATTTTGCCTGCCAACAGATCTCTGATTGGTTAACCAACAGGCTGTGAAAAGCTGTAAGTGCCAGCAGAGCAGAGGATAGAAACTCAAGAGCCTGCAAACAGAAAGTATCCATTTCACTCTCTTTAAGAAAAAGGACAGGAAACAAAGAAAGCTTCAAAAGAAGAGCTCTAACAAAAAAAAAGACTAAGATCCCTTGATCGACCATCAAATGAAAGGATGACTGTCATTCTAGAGACAAATGTTTGTCATCAATGCTAAGTACAAAAGAACTGTAAGATAATAACATTCCTTTATGGTTTGAACTTTTGATCATTGGAATATTATTTACCCTTCCTTTGTTCTATTTTCCACCTATTATCTCTGTGTTAAACCTTTTGGCTTTTATCTGTCCTAATGATGATTAAGTAGTTGTGTGTTTGGGAGTTGTGAAGTGGTACAGTTTAAGTTATATAGTATTAGCTAAGGGTTCCTTTATACTTTGACTGCTCTTCTTGAAGGTAAAAGCTTTACAATAAGTAGTGTTTTATTGTATTACAGAAAGGACCTTGTGTAAATTGCTTTTTTCCTGAGTAGCAGTATATCAGACAAATTGGTCATTTTAAAAACTGAAAGAACTGCGGATGCTGTAAATCAGAAACAAAAGCAGAAATTGTTGGAAAAGCTCAGCAGGTCTGGCAGCATCTGTAGAGAGGAATCAGAGTTAATGTTTTGGGTCGAGTTTTGAGGGTCACTCGACCTGAAACGTTAATTTTGATATCTGTCCATTGATGCTGCCACAATGATCACTTTGATGATCTTGTTGAAATTTTATGCAATTAAATATTTGGTAACAGTTTTATGAGCTGCAGAGAATGGTTATCGGTGCACTTTTCCAATTCAAGTCATGATAATGTCTCAATGGTTAGACCCATGTTATCATTCTACTTGGTATTTTGCTCAACTTGCTCTTTCTTTCAGTACTGATTGTCACGTCTTTGTGATTCTGTATAACAATGATTAACCACTTGATCCCTAAAATGATATGCATACAATTTCTGAGACACTGCGTGTATCAAACTCTCAGCTCTAGCCCAGGAATGGGAACAAGCCTTTTAAGATTTTTTTCTTAGCTTAGTCCTACTGAGTCTTCTCGACATTGTGTGACATTTGTTTAGCAGATTTTAGGAGGTCACTAAATTGTCAGCCACACTGACAGGATACTGAAGAGTAAAAGACAGATAAAGATGAAACAAAACACTGTACCCGACCATGGCTGAGTGGATAAATGTACAAGGCAATGTTGAGCACAGCTACACAGATTACAGTAGTGTCAGATTTGATTTCCATTTTGCACCAAATTTAGATCTAGTCAGTAAAGCACGTGCAACAGTTTTATCTAAATATTGCTAAATAACAACATAATATTTTAAAAATATAACTGATTTAATAAATAATAGATATTTTGTATGACACTGTGCATATATTATTGCATTTGTTTTGTATTGGAACAAGATCATATCAGCCAAATACAAAACAACATGTCCAGGTTTTGAATGTAAGTGAAATATATTATAAATCAGGTTCTCCCAGGAAAGATTGAATATTCAGTCCTTCCTTTCTTTAGAAAAGAGGAGATTAAGGGGTAGCCTCCAATAGATTATACAAGTGTTTGATAGGAGAAATATAGAGAAGTTGTTTCCACTCATGGGAGAAAATGAAAACTAGGTGTTACTTATAGATAAATTGCAAATTCAGAAAATAATCTTTTTCTTGATAGTAAATGGGATGCGCAACTCTACCACAAGTAGATGTTGATTTGAATAACATCTTTTTTCTTGAATTATCTGTCCAAAGTGAGGTCTAACCCACAGTGCCAGAACATCCATGAGTGGGTGGGCACAATTGGGAATCCCAACTCCACACCAGTTGGACCAAGGATCAAACTCTGTGCCATGGTTACCAATCTGACCCACAGTGACCATCCATGAAATGGCCATCTAAGGAACCTGAATTGCTATGGATAGAGGGATTTAACTAGCTTGATTACGTTGGAGTGGGCAGAAGAGATGGTCTGTCAGACTATAACTCCTCCAATAGTTGCCTAGATTAGAAAGATTAAAGAAATGTAATGTGTTCAACATTTAGTTTTCCTTTAACCTTTCTGCAGCTCCTATTAAGGACATCATTGGTGTACTGTCTCTGCATCAGAGAAATGTGGAAACATAGAAAATAGAAGCATGGGTAGGCCATTCAGCTCTTTGAGCATTCGCTGATATTCAATATGGTCACTGCTGATCATCTAACTTGGTACCTTATCCCTTTCTATTCCCCAAATACTTTTGAAACCTTTAGCCCAAAGAACTATATCTAGTTCCTTCTTGAAAACATTTATTGCTTTGGCCTCAACTGCACTCTGTGGCAGAGAATCCCACAAGCTCACTACTGTCTGGGTGAGGAAATTTCTCCTCATCTCCTAAATAGCCAATCCTGTATCCTATACTGTGACAAAAACTGAAAGAACTGCGGATGCTGTACATCAGAAACAAAAGCAGAAATTGCTGGAAAAGCTCAGCAGGTCTGGCAGCATATGTGAATAGAAATCAAAGTTAACGTTTCAGGTCCGGTGACCCTTCCTCAGAACTGGTTCTGGACACCCTGGTCATCAAGAACAGTTTTCTTTAAATTCATTTGTGGGGTGTGGGTGTTGCTGGCTGGCCAGCATTTCTTGCCCATTCCCAGCTGCCCTTGAGAAGATAGCGGTGAGCTGCCTTCTTGAATTTCTGCAGTTCATGCGCTGTGGATAGACCCACAATGCCATTAGGGAGCGAATTCCAGGATTTTGGTCTTGTGACAGTGAAGGAATGGTGATGTACTTGAAAGTCAGAATGGTGAGTGGCTTTGAGGGGAACTTGAAAGTGATGGTGTTCCCATATATCTATTGCCCTTGTCCTTCCAGCTGGAAGTGGGCATGGGTATGGAAGGTGCTGTCTAAGAATCTTTGGTGAATTTCTGCAGTGCATCTTGTAGATGGTACACACTGCTGTGACTGAGCATCGGTAGTGGATGTAATGCTTTGTCCTGGATGATGTCAAGCTTCTTGAATGTTATTGAAGCTGCACCCATCGAGACAAGTGCAGAATATTCTATCACACTCATGACTTGTTCCTTGTAGATGGTGGACAGGCTTTGGGGAGTCAGGAGCTGAGTTACTCGCTGCAGTATTCCTTGCCTCTGACCTGGTCTTGTAGCCATCCTTCCTACGTTTACTCTGTCTAGTCCTTTTAATTTTATAGGGTTCTATTAGATCCCCTTTCATTCTTCTAAGCTCCAATCTCTTGATGTCTAATCTTCAATCCAGATCTAATTAATCTCTTCAAACGTAAGGACTGCCATACCAGGTATCAGTCTGGTAAAACTTTGTTGCACTCCCTCCATAGCCAGGACATTTTTTCTCTCATAAGGCTTTGTATAATTGCAGAAAAAATACCCTGGTTCCTGTATTCAAATTCTATCGCTACGATGACTAACATACCATTTGCCTTCTTCATTGCCTGTTGCACTTATATGGTTACGTTCAGCGACTGGGGTACAATAACACCCAGGTCTACTTGCACCTCCTCCATTCCCAATCTATCTCCATTCAGATAAAAATCTCCCTTCCTGGTTTTTCTCCCAAATTGGATAATCTGACATTTATCTACGTTATACTTGATCAACCTTACATTCTGACTGCTTTGATGTTTATAATGTAGACCATTCCTCCACAACCTTTTTTGAAATATGTTCACCAATTTCTTTTCCATAAACCAATGAGATCCTCACGTGCGTGCAACACATAATAGGTACTCAGAGATAGTAGGAACTGCTGATGCTGGAGAATCTGAGACAACAAAGTGTGGATCTGGATGAACACAGCAGGCC
>NW_025978040.1:0-6677 GCF_021869965.1 Rhincodon typus | reverse complement strand
TTATGGCAGGCATGTTGCTGTACAATCACAATGCTACTTCAATCCCATACCTGCACCATGTGCCACCAGCTAATGCAGCAACACACTGTATATGTTTCAACTAAACGACCATGCCTCAAAGTCTAACCAGAGTAATCCACAGTCAAGTCAAGAGTAACATCTTTCAGTCATGGGGTCTCGGCACAATAACTCAAGGGAAGTCTCTGATAACAGTCCGGGGGCCTGAGTGCAGTCAATTGATTGCTTGGGGCAGCCAGGTCAGGAAGTCATGGCCCATACCTGTACATTCCGGGGAGTGGAACAAAGTCTGCAATAATGGGTCCAACACAACCAATTTTGGAAATTGTGGTTAGTTAGTCTGGGAGCTGCACACAGATCAGTCAGGGTTCTGATCAGTCATCAGTTGGGGTTATCCATTCAAGTCAGTCAATGGATTGGTCCACAGTCAGTGCTGGAATTTGATCCACTGAAACTCAACAGAGGGGTTATCAGGGGTTATTGCTGCAGAAGGAAGCTGGGGAACTCAATTGGGGATTGGAGCCAGCATGTTGTGATACAGAGAGGATAACAACTGTGAACAAGAGCAACTCAGCATGTAAGTAGGGGGAGGTGATGGAGCATGGGAGAGAAAGGTGTGATGTGGGAGGCCATCAACAGTTAGCACCATGCTGACTTTATGAGAAGATAATATATTACTCTGCCTAGGCTCAGTGGGAAAAGTAAGGAGATGAACAGATAAATGAATTTGTTTGATGGTACAATGGGGAAGATCAAAGCCCATGAGGTTGATAAGGGAGGGCTGCCAAGAAGGGAATATAAACCTTTTGGGAGTTATCCAGACTGAGAGGCTGACTAGGTGACTCACCATGCGATGTGCAACTGCTGTTTCCTCCCATCATTCTGCAAATAACAAGTGCACAATGGAGCTGAAAATGACTGGCAAGACATGTGGCCCTACAATCAAGCTTACCCCAGCTCAGACCCTCCCTCTCCCAGACCTGCAAAGGACATCTTCTGTTTTTATACTATCTCCATGTGGAGTGAGCTGTATGTGAACTTTAGTCATCGGCCTGCTGTGTCAGTTAGAAATCCTGGCCTCAAGCACTCTTGGCCACACCTTTAAACCTCATGAATCAATCACAGTAATGGCTGTAATGCACAAGCAATGCATCACAGCCTGGAAAGATTCACCCGGGTTGCCATAATAGCAATTACCTTCCAAGGACCGATATCCTACTTTGGTAGGATGCTTTCCTGCAGTGGATGAGGAGCTGAATGTCGGGCACTTTACCACACATCTGGGCTGTTGTGGGCTGTTTTCTTCTGGACTAAGACAAAAAGAGATATTGAGAGAGTTGGATGTGGGTACCACACCTGTTAGTGCCAGTGAAGGTGGAGAAAAGGTGATGAGGATTCCCGAATGAGTGAGTAGATAGTGCAGAGGATGGGCAGGGTTAATGAACTACGGGGAGATGGGCAAGTGAAGATATTGCATGCCATAGTGGAAGTGGCACTTAACTTTGGTGGGAGGCATACGCAGTAGAGGTGAAAGACTGAGTAGACAAGCTCATTAACCTCCTTCCCGCATTGCTAGCTCTCCCTCCAAACCATAGAAACAGCACTGATTTGGATGGCAACCTTGGACCAGGCTGGCAAGTTCTGGGGCTGTAGTCTGCTTTGCCGGTCCTGACAGAAGCAGATAGCTCTCCTCCACACCAGCTGATTCACCATGACCCCCATATCACTGTTGAAAAACCGAGTGCCAATTTTCCTCTGTCTGGCATATCTGAGGCAATTCACACAAACTGTGCAGAGCTGCTCAGGATTGACACCACTTAACCTGGCGCGCAACTGTGTTTCAAAAGTGGTGCTGGCAGGAATCCTGGGAGATGCCAGCAGTGGTAGATACATCTAGCTGCGGTGAGAGGAAACACGAGTGTGGCCTGCTCCTTAGGTAATGAGGTGATTTTAGAAAGTAGCATAAGAAATTCTGTTCAGGCTAATGGGGAAATAACCTCCATAAAGGTTGACAAAATTGACATTAAAATTGATCTCTTGGCATAAATTCATTTTCTAATTTGTAACTCACCTTCTTGCTGGTAATTTCCTGCAAGAATTTACTTAAAATGGCTCTTAGCATCCTGAATTATTTGTTTAATTTACTTTTATACTTATTATTTAAAATTCATTAAGAATGTGTTCTGATGGGTAATAATGCATCAGCAACATTTTCAATACCCAATTTATACTGCAGTTACTCTCAGTACACAAAGTAAATGACAGTAAATGTATTGACTAAAATGTACTTGTAGTAATAAAGGATAACAAAGTGTGACTTATTATGCTGGTAGTGCAAAGGCTTTGAAATAATTTAAAGTATCAAATATAATATTATCAACCACATCTGTAGTTAATAATTAGTTTAATTCACGCTTTCAATCCTTGATGAGAAATGTTTACTGCTGAATCAAATCATATACAAAAATATTATAGATCTTAAAATTGATTTTTTTTACACTTGATTCAAATACAGCCTAAGTGTAACTGAAATTGGAAGGCAAGACCTTTTTATTTGAATTTCAATTACATTATTATGTAAGTAATGCTATTTTGGATCTTTGCAGCCATATTGATTTTTCATTGATGGCGTTTGATCTCATATCACACTTCAAAGAATTATGGCTGCAGTTGTAGAGAAAGTAATGTCTTATTGTAACTAGGTTTCCCTATATTTTTCTTCTTAGACAACCTCTTAAAATTGGAGACAACTGGCTTCAATGGATTCTAATAGGGTTATGAGGGAGAGTACAGAACACACATGTCCAAGACCTATCTTATTCCAATAATAAAAACTGGTGTTTGATTTCTCATCAAGATTGAAAGAGATTCTGCATACATCACAGGAAACTGGACCATTGTTTCAGTATATAGAACAAAAATCATACACTACTAGAAAAGCCATTTAAAGTGACTAGAATATTGAATTGATAAGAATAAAATACAACAGTTTCACAGTTTTATTCTACCACATATCTTATAGTCTAATGAGCCCAAATGGAAAATAAATAGAAAGCTTCTTGTTTTCCTCCTTTTTCAACACACTATTTCATGAATTTAGGCTTATATCCATCAAACTCATTGTCAATTTCTGGTAAACCTCAAGTGCACTCACTTCTTCACTTCATTTCACTTAGTGACCCGAATTTTTTCCTAGTTGTAGCACAAGTACTGGCTCTGTGCTTTAATCAATAACAATTTAGATTTTATATTAGCACTATGCCTAAGGTTACCTCTGTTGACAGCAGAATGGCCTGTACCGTGGTGAATGATGAAAGATCCAATTACACTTGAGCAAATTAAAGCTTTATTACTGATGTTGCTAGGATGTGAAGAGTTGAGTTACTTAACAATATATTGAAAGAACAAATTAATGGTTTTGGTTACTGGTACATCAAGGAGGATCAAATTACAAATCCTAGCAACAGTTAGCTTCTCATGGTAGGCCAGATTGAAACTCAATATTAGCCAGGTTCAAACAGCCTAGTAAAAATTTGAAGCACAATAATCAGTTATATAATAAAAAAGAAGTTATACTGTGGGCATATGGTTAGCCAGATAACATCAAATGATGTGTTGTTATCTTTCAAGTTACCCTTTAAAATATATAAAATTTTAATATAAAGTCATTTTAATTTTCATTGATTCTTAGCCTTTGTATTAAATTTCTTTTCTTCCTTCTCAGATTATATACTAGGCTCCATCATCTGGTGAAAGAATACAAAGGCAAATTCTGTCTGTAAATTGTGTTTTACGGTTACAAGAAAAGAGAGAGAGGGAGTGGGACAAAGTCAGAGAGAGGGAGAAAATCATATTTTGGAATCACAGCATGGTGTAAAAGTATTCTTGCTTTGATATCCCAGTTATTTATAAATTAAGAAGAAATGCATCATATGTTTAGCGTTTTTCATGACCTCAGGAGATCTCAAAGTGTTATAATACCAATGAGATCCATTTACAAGTTCCAAGTCTTTTTTAACAGATCATTCATGGAGTGTGTGGGTGTCACTGTGGCCAGTGTTTACTGCCTAAAAAATGACCATAAAAGTGGTGAAGATAAACTTTGAAGGTAAACTTACAGGTGATGTCAAGACAGACTTTTAAATATACAAAAGGGAAGAAAGGGGCCAAAGTGAAAATCGAGAATATGTTTACTTAGAGAATAAGGCAAGGAAAATAATAATGGGGAACCAAAAAATGGCATTTGAATAAATACTTTGCATTATTCTTCACAATAGAGGACGCTAATCATAGAATCCATACATGTAGAATCAGGCTATTCAGCCCATCAAATCCACATTTTGAAGAGCACCCCACTCAGACCCAGTCCCACTACCCTGCCTCTGTAACCCTGCATTAACCAGAGTTAACACAGCTAGCACACATATCTCAGACAAAAGTAACACTTTTTTTAATGAAAGGAAGGAGACAAAAAATATATGTAGGCCAGTTAGCAGAAAGTCTGTAATTGGGAAAATGTTAGATTATATTATAAAGTGTTTAAAAGCAGAATATTTACTAGGAAATAATATGATCAAGCAGAATCAGCACAGCTTCTTGAAGGGGAAATCATACCTGACAAATGTATTAATTTCTTTGAGGGCAGCTAAGCAGGATAGATAAAAGTGAAGCAATGGATATAATATATTTGGATTTCCAGAAGATGTTTGATAAGCTACCAAGCAGTAGGCTACTTAATAAGATAAAGACCCATGATGTTGGAGGTAGTATATTAGCATGGACAGAAGATTTGTTAACTGTTAGAAGACAGAGGGTTGAGATAAGAACATTTTCAGGCTGGCAATCTGTAACTAGTGGAGTGCCACAGGGATCAGTGCTGGGGCCACAATTATGTACAAAATAAATTAATGGCTTGGATCTAGAAAGTGAATGTATGGTAGTCAAGTTTGCAGATGACACAAACATAGGTGGGAAGGCAAGTGGTGAGAATGACTTGAAGAATCTGTAGAAGGATATAGACATGTCAAAACAGTGAGCAAAAATTTGGCAGATGGAATATAACATGGAAAATATCTGGTGATGCGTTTCGCCAGGATGAATAGAGGAGCTGAACATTACTTAAATGAAGAAAGACTGCAGAAAGCTAGAATACAGAGGGATTTGAGAGCGCTTATTTATGCTAGCAGACAAATTTGGCAGGTAATAGGGAATGTAAATGGAACAGTGGTCTTTATTTCAAAATGAATGACTATAAAAATAGCAAGGTCTTGACAAAATATGCAAGTGACCAGTCAGCTAATTGTCTGAATATAATGAACAGTGTAGGCTCCTTTATATAAGGAAAGATACATTGGCATTGGAGGCCATCCAGAGAATGTTCATGAGACTAATCCCAAGTATTGAAGAACTGTCCTATTATGAGAGACTGAGTATGTTGGAACTGTATTCATTGGAGTTGAGAAGACTGAGAGGAGAACTTAGTGAAAAATGTAAGATTCTTAGGGGACATAGCAGGATAAATGTAGAAACATTGTTTCCTCTTTTTGGAGAATCGAAGGAAGAATAAACATTTAGGACAGAGATGAGGAGGAATTTCTTCTGAGGAATTATTTTGTATAGAGTGTGTTGAATTTATCATCAAGTATATTCAAGACTGAGAAAGACAGATTTTTAATCAGTAAGGGAATCAAGGACTATGGTCATAAATCAGGAAAGTGATTTGAGGATTATGAGAACAGCCATGATCTCAATGAATGGCAGAGCAGACTTAATGGTCTGAATGGCACTTCTGCTCCTGTATCTAATGGTCTCATGATTATAGTCTTATCCATAATTGTTCATGAGAAGATGGTGGTGAGTTGTTTTCTTAAACCACCGCAGTCCAATTACTTTTACAGTACTCCTAGATTCTGATCTGCTCTTGTAGCCACTGTATTTATATAGCTAGTCCAGTCAAATTTCTGGTCAATGGTAAACTCTAGAACATTCATAGTGGGGTTTTCAGTGATGGTAACGTCACTGAATGTCTGAGAAATTCATGCAGAGATGTCCAACAAGCACAACCATTTTCCTTTGTTCCAGGTATGATGCTAACCAATGGAAAATGTTCCTCCTGATACTCATTGGTTCCAGTTTTGCTAGGGTTCTCAATGGAGGACACTTTGTCAAATGTCACCTTGATGTCAAGGGCATTTACTTTCACTTCACCACTGGAATACCATGTTTGAACCAAGGCACGAATGATATGAGGAGCTGTGTGACCTTGGTGGAACCTAGACTGGGCATCAGTGTTATGCCAACCAATAACTATTCATTCCCTCCATTATAAGCATTGCAAATGAGATCCCTCAAACAACAATAACAGAGCAAAATCTGCCTGACTGGGTGAGATTTTGCTGTGACAGTTATAGTGATACAGTCAGTGTTTGCTGCTGCTGCATGTTTGAGAGGGCTTAGAACCTTCGGCATACCACTTTGGGTACAATGGTGGAAATATCTGAAAGTTGACGACTTTGTATACTCGCTACAAAAACACCAGATGCTGGGGAAAGTTGAATCAGAGATAGTAGGAACTGCAGATGCTGGTGAATCTGAGACAACAAGGTGCAGGGCTGGATGAACACAGCAGGCCAAGCAGCATTATAGGAGCAGAGAGGCTG
>NW_025978039.1:0-6678 GCF_021869965.1 Rhincodon typus | reverse complement strand
TCTGCTCCTATGATGCTGCTTGGCCTGCTGTGTTCATCCAGCCCTGCACCTTGTTGTCTCGGATTCTCCAGCATCTGCAGTTCCTACTATCTCTGGTTAATACCTGTAAACAGCAACCAGCTCCCCAAAAAAGTAATGATCCTGACAAGGAGCAATTAGATGCATGATTCCTCTATTAATCATCAGCTTCACTTTGAAGTTACCCTCCAAACCACACAGCTTTCTCACTTGCCCATAAATCTTTGTTCATTTAACATTATTGTTAAAATTTCCTCATTATTGCCAAATCAGAGTTTCCAGTTAAATACTGAATGGGGGTTTGAATTTACAAAATTGTTACTCGAGAGTACTACCAAATGATTCAAGCAAACACTGCAAAACACATGGGAAGCTTAAAACAAAAGATGATTTATAACTAATTAGGTATTATTGTAATGTATTTTGTAACTGAATCAATGGCTATCTCTATACTTTTTGTATTCAGACTGCATGTCTGTGACATTTAGGAGCACTTAGCATCTACAGTCTAAGAGGATTGAGAAAGGCATTAGACCATAACTGCATCTAGTAGAAAGATACAAAAGAGTCATTTTGCATTTCATTCAATTTATTACAAACTCTGTCATGGTTTTCACACCTTTTGTGACAAAATGTTCTTCCAACATTATAATTAATCTAATTATTTCAGTCACTCAGTGAAACCAGTAAACAGCATGGACGTTTGACACCAGTTGTTGAAATTGTTACCAATTGATAGATGTATTTTAATTGAAAGTTAGGGGAATATCAAGTAAAATTTTACAAATATGGGCAGAATGGAATTTTCAACACCATTTCCTGTTCACTCTTTTGATACAAAGAATGAGCTTCCATTTTTATAGTGCCTTGAATTTGGGATGTCCTAAAATACTTTGAAGTAAAGTAACTGCCAAAATGTAGGAAGTTTAGCAAGGCTTGACAGATAGCAATGAGATAAATTATCAATGATGTGGAGGTGCTGGAGCTGGACTGGGGTGGACAAGGTCAGAACTCACATGACACCAGCTTATAGTCCAACAGGTTTATTTGAAAACACAAGCTTTCGGAGTCTTACTCCTTCTTCAGGTGTTAGTGAGAGAGGTAGTATCAGACACAGAATTTATAAGTAAAAGATTAAAGGGTCACACCACTGATGAGGATGTATTAAACACATCTAAGATGCTGTTAAAACTTTAATCAGTTAATAGGTTTTAATTAATTAATATGTATATGTAACTCCCAAGTTTCTTTCAAGTCACTGCCTTGAGAGAACTCAAGGTTTTCTTAGTGTAAAGAGGAAGTGACATTTTATTTCAGACAATGCATGTTAGGTGTGAGGCCTTGTTTAGAATCTGTTTGTGTTTTGGTTTGGAGTCAGACTGTATTTATTTCTGAAGTAGGAATTTATAAAACTCCACATTGACTATCTATAAATTGTTTGCTTTTTGAACAAAATAGAATATATCTGCAAATGCAAATTCACCCCATAGATTTTCATGTGTGTGTGTGAGAGAGAGAGTGTGTGTATGATAGGATCTGTGTGACTGTGTGTGTGTGTGATAGAGTGTGTTTGTTTGAGTGAGTGTGTGTGTATGTATGCATGTGTGTGTAGAGTATAGTATGGTGGGGTCACCTGTAGTACAACATGAACCGAAGATCCCAGTGAAGACTGTCCTCTTGGGTATCGAACTTGGCTATCAATACATTTTTCTTTTGATAAATGTTAGCCTGAGCAGTGGGGGAGCTCCGTTACTCTTCTTTGATTAATTGCAATGGATCATATGCATCTATTTTTTAAAAAATCGATGGGATCGTTTGTTTCATGTCAGAAAGATGACAACTTGCAACAGGACAGTGCTCCATCAGTATTGCATTGGAATGTCAGCCTGGATTATAGTACTTTGCAGTGTGGTTTGAATCTACAACCTTCTGACAAGGATAAGGCAAGAATGCTATTCCTGAGCCAAGGGTGACATTATTGATTCCCTTCTCCATTCCTCTTCTTCAGACTTTTACAACCCCTCTCCCTCCAAGACAAGTTAATCTCCTCTTCCTGGCTCAGTGAGATTAGAAACAATAGATGAGTTGCTTTTTTTTCAAATTTGAACGATGGTTTGTTGCCTCTGAATTACAGTACTGTCATCACCCGAGAAGGAAAAAACAGTAAAACTTGGAAAAGACACATACTGCTACAATGCGTTTTGTATACTTCAAAATGGAGCTCCAGTATTATGAATATTTTAATTTCCAGATATTTCTGGGTTTCCCTTCTAGGAATGGGTTCTCTTCACTTTGACAAATGATTAAATCTGGACTCTTGTCAAGCATCCCTTCTTTGACCACATCCTTTCCTCAATGGTGATATCATCTCAAGACATAGATTTCTTATGCATGCTGATGATATACAGGTACACAACAACAAATGTGGTTCTCCATAAACCAGAGTTGTCCGAAAACTGGACAGATTCAAAAATAGAAATGAGTACTACCCTTTGTAGGTGAGGATGCAGTATTATGTTGGTTAATGATTCTCCATTACAATGTTATAACGGGTGCTTATGGTCAAATATACCTTTGCCCTCAATGTCATGAATGTAATTCAGGTTGACAATGTCTCATTGCAAAGAGCAGCCTTTGCTGATACTTTATTGCCTAAACACCCTAAATGAGAAGGGTAAAGTTGGCAAAACTCTAACCTAAGTTGCAACACCTTTTGTTCATCTGGTCATAAAATCCATTGGGGTAGATATTTGCACATGGCCTAGGTGCAAAATGGGTGTTATCTTACGGCCATTATAAACAGCACCCATTCCAGTATTTAATTCCATTAAGAGCAATGTAACAGAATATTGTGCATATGTGCATGTGCATGTGTATGCATATGTAGTCATACTGACAAACGTACATTTGATACTGTCCATTCTGCACCAAAACTTGAGATGATTTTCTACTCTGTGGTCTCATAACTGATTCCATTCCCCCTTTCCAGGCATTGCCCCTGGTATCCTATTTAAGCTTCTTTCATTTTTTCTGTCACCAAGGCTTGCTTCAAATTTCTTCACCCAGAGAGTAGTGGGCCTTTGGAATTCTCTGCCACAGAAAGTGGTTGAGGCTAAAATATTTTTTCAAAAAAGAATTAGATATAATTAGGGCTAAAGAGATCAAACAGTATGTCAACAAAGCAGAAACAGTGTACTGAATTGGATGATCAGCCAAGAGCAGTCCCAAAGAGCTGAATGGCCTACTCTTGCTCCTATTTTCTAGGTTTCTATGTTTCCACTTCAATAACTTCACCAATCTTCCTAGCTGCCTCAAGACACCATCAACACCTCTGTCATCTTCTGATTTGATTATTTTAATGTACTCCTGGTCAATGTGCCACTCTTCCTTTTCCAAACACTTCAAATCATTCAGAACTTTATTTCCATTATGTGACCATGCAACAAACCCCACTCCCCCATCTGCCTTGAGCTTGTTGCCCTTCTTTGGCTTCTGGTCCTGCAATGTATCAACCTTTATTCAAATCCCCTCAGACCTTCTCTCTTTCTGCAATCTTCTCTAATCCACAGAATTGTGATACGCTGTTCCTCCAATTCTAGCATCTTGTATATCCCCCAGTCTCTTTTCACACTATCACCACCTGTATCCTAATTCACAAGCTCTGGAATTCCCTCCCTAAACAATTCCATCTTTTCAGTTCCCCTTGCATCCTTAAGATCCTCCTTACAAACCACTTCTGTGATCAAACTTTTGAGTGTTCTCTTCTAAGTAATATCTACGTTTTTTTTTTGCCTCACTGTCAATATTTCTTTGATTATACTTTTGTGAAATGCACTAGAGTTTTTTTTAATGCACAAATGCTAAATAAAGACAAGTTGTTACTGCTGCTACTACTCATTGTATTTGAGTGCTTATAGATCCCCACAGTATGCTTTGGGCACTGTGAGTCATATTAAAGACCTGTAAGAGCTTTTCCTTCATATTTTTCAACCTTTAATTAATGGAGGTGCTGTCTTTGTGTAGTTCCTTACCACTATCTCTACTAAGCAGCCATTATTCTTGCAAGAGCCTTAGGAATGAGTGCAGGCAGAATATTTGTGTTCTTGCTGCCTGACATCAATGCTCCCTGGTGGTAAAATACTTATCCAGCATTCAAATATCCTCCTTGGTTTAATCTCTCTCTATGCCTGGAATCATCTCCAGTCCTACAATCATCCAAGAACTCTGTGTTCCTGAAATATTAGTCTGTTGTGCATTTCTAAGTTCTTTCTCCTTGCTATTGGCAGCTGTGCCTTCAGCCATCTAGACTATAAACCTGGAATGTCCTCCTCAAATCCTTTTTCCTCCCCACCTCTGTTTTTCTGTGTCCTCCTCCAAGGCTGTGCTTAAAACTTATCTCTTTAAGCAAATGACTGGTCACTTGTTCTAATTGTCCGCTTATTTAATCGACCAATTTTTGCCAGATTACAATTCTGTAAAGCATTTTGAGACATTTTATATATTAACGATTGACAGGCTGGTCTATAAACAAGACAGGAATAAATACTGTTATTAAACACAATTCAATAATCTTCTGATAAATCAGATCATAATCATTATTGTCACAATAATGGTCTTTTTGTGGAGAACAATTGATTTCAATGAAAAGTAATTGTACAGGAAGGCAGTTTCCAGTCAATTAATTTCTATTCACTGATGACAAATGAGACAGCACTTGGTTAACAGACTTATTTCTAGAGATGCTTTTACAGTAGAAAGCTGCGAGTAAGCTAGTGCAAAGATAGCAGGGACAAAGACAATGTTTGTGACAGCCTTTTTCACCAGAGGGGAATTTGGCTATTTGTTTGACAGAGTGATGCAGTTTCCTTCATGAGACATTAGTTCCTGAAATTCCTTGACCTGTGTGCTTTCCCTACTCATCATTATGCACCATGTGTCAGGATTGTCACACAAAACTTTACAGCTGCTGAAGAAACAAGAAGATACCCGAAGCAAGTTTAACAAGCTGAAACTGGCATGTTGCCTGTGAGACATTCTATTGATGACCCTGATATTAACCTGAAGATGTCTTCTAACCTGGGGGTATGAAAATGTGTAAATTTAACACACTAGGTTGGAATCTGCAATCATTGCTGAGTTTAAGTACTTAATTTTGACTTACAGATTTTGTGTTTGCTCCCACAAACAGTGTAGACCAGCTCATAAAAGAGACTGGGAAATAATGTTGCAACCAGGTCAGTGGGGGACACGGCTACCTACTTTTTAACCTCTTCTTGCACAAGCTATGACACATATCTATTAGACACAGTTTTCCAGAAGGTGAAAGAGCAAAATACCAAAATACTAAATACTTAAGAGTGAAAGCAAGAGGAATTTTTCCTGTAAGAAACAGTAATAAACACACACACACACACACACACACACACAAAATTAAACAGGTAGTCCATTTAAGAGGGACAATGTCTAGTGGGGGGTAGGGGAAAGGTGATATCATACTATGAACAAATTCATTCCTCAACTAAAGGTCTATTCCTGGCATTGGGGCTACATTCACTGTTCCAAGACCCATAACAAGTTCAGTTTGCAAGTTATTTTTAACCAGTGGCATGACTATACTCTTTTGCTTTAGTCCTTTCATCAGCACACCAGATTTTAATTTGTTTCCAGATGGAAAATCTTTCATTTTACCCACTAATATCCATGAGTGCATGATGTCTCAGAGAATACTGATTTCTCCCTGGCTTTTAAAACAGTCAGTGGTCACAGTGCCTTTGGACACAAACTCCTGACAGTTATCCTGGTCAACCGTCATGCCTGAGCAAACACTGATTACATATAATGTTACAGACATTGTCTTTCAGCTTGTGTTTCTAGGAAATGCAAGATACAACAATTGTTCTTTATGTATCCTGATTTCTCACAGTGGAAACACGAGGGGTGGTTTGCCACCTGCCCTGTCCTTTTAATGGTTGGTGACTTCTATTTTCTTTGCCTGGCATTATTTTTCTCCCCAGATTACCTCAATATTTCTGTCCGATCTGTGCAGTTCCCAGATCCCAGCTTCACTCTGTTTAAGGGACCTTGTGTTAACTCACAGTTGCCAGCTATCTGAGCCCTGCTATTGTCTGTTCTTCAACCTGAGTCTGAAGAATTAAGTGCAAAACTGCCTCAACCTTTTCTTGTGTTTTTCCATCTGTTAGGCATTGATAGATAAATATCTCTTGTGTTTGTACAAATTCCTGGTTGCTGAAGTGGTGCTCAGTTTGCCAAATGTGTGCAATTAATGGCATGCTGCACATGTGAAAATCCAGCTGGACCTCAAGTGGATTTAAATGGAGTTCTTGCTCAATATCAGTATTGCCAAGATAGGACTTAACCCTGGCAATTAATTCATCCAACATCTCTATGCATTTATACATAGTAAACTGTAAGACCCTCAAGGTATGTCCAGTGGTGCCTAGATGGAAAAAACATCAAAACACATCTCAGTGATGACTAGAGATAGTAGGAACTGCAGATGTTGGAGAATCTGAGATAACAAGGTGTAGAGCTGGATGAACACAGCAGGCCAAGCAGCATCAGAGGAGCAGGAAAGCTGACGTTTCGGGCCTAGACCCTTCTTCATTGTTATTAACATTGGCTTATTGAGATCACAAATGG
>NW_025978038.1:0-6678 GCF_021869965.1 Rhincodon typus | reverse complement strand
TGCTGCTTGGCCTGCTGTGTTCATCCAGCCCTGCACCTTGTTGTCTCCCCTCTTCTTTCCTCAGTGCTGGTTCTGGTAGTCAATGAGCTAAAGCCTGTCTGTCACACCATTCTTTCAGCCGTGCACTTAGATTTTCAGTCATTATTACATCACTATGTCAAGTGGCTCTTCACACAAGTAGCAATCTCAAATGCAGAGATTATTACTTTGATGCTCTGCATTTCTAATTGGATCTGAAGCCCTCAAACCATATTAGCGGAGCATCATTCCTAATTTTACATCTGCTGCTGCTTACTGTGTAGACCGTAACATAGGATGCTTCTCCTCCTGCTTCAGTTTCTTTATCAGCCACAAGATATCTTTAATCCAAACTTGGTCAGGGAACACAACCTTTGAAGCGCCTGATCACAGCAGTATCATATCCCTTGATTGTAATTTCCACTATCACCACCACGTTTCTTTCCACATGAATAGCTTCCTACATTTTGATGCTGTGGTCAGTTTTTCCATCCACTTTGCAGTTCTTATTCTCATCCATACAAGCAGCAAATACTTTGTATCTGTTGGTCACAGTCAAGGGCAGAGATTCCTCTATCACTGCATTCTGAGTCCCTTTACACAATCGTAACCATAGCCTCTCAAGTCTCTGACCATTGACTAACTCTAATGTTCTACTTAGTCTGAGAGGTATGGCTGTCTCTTGAAGCAAAATACCCAAGTAAATCTCTCACTATGAATTACCCCACAATTTATGCAGATCAGTCTCCAGCTCAACAATGAAAAGCCAACTTTCTTTAAACTGTAGAGCCTTCTCTGGAATCACAATGCTTAACCATCACAAGCTCCCACTTAGTGCAGTTAGGACATATCACCTATAGCTCTTCATCTCTGACCCTCCACCAAATGTTTATCTAATCTTATTAATTTACTTGATTAGTTAATTTCTTACTTTTTGAAATTGAATCAATTCTTTGAATGAATTAATTGATTTATTTCATCCAAGTCACCAATTTAGTTAAGTTACATCAAATTTCAGTTTCTTAGCTTATCGGCAGTAGACATCTCTCACCAGCTACTGGAAGTAAAAACGTGGAATAAATGGTAGCAACTCCACCCTCCTCTGAATGAATTTCAGCTTGCACTGAATTTGAAACACTCAATCATGTCATCGGTCTGCGCTCGCCTCCTACTGCTTACTTAGATAGAGCTTAGTGATTCAGATCCATGTTATAACTGCCACTTTCAATTGATTGACAGTTAACTGCCAATGCCAGGCAGGTTCTGTTAATTGGATGCCTTAAATAATGTGCAACCTTCTTTAAATTTAAAATTAATTGGCTAATAATCTAAATTCCAACCTGAGAAATGTGTACCAGTAAATTTCTACCTGGCACCAAATTCCCAACTTTAGCAGTTTGTTAACGAAACCCTCTGTTCTATGATCTCTTTGCGTCCTCCAATCTGTGTCTTTCTGTCTAATCTCTCTGCCCTGTGGAGTAGCATGTGGTGGAGGAGAAAGCAACTTACATTGGTGTTGTTTTTTCCCAATTGTCTGTGTTGGTGTTGCTGCCTCCTGTTTCTCTTTATCAGAGACATCAGCTAGAGCTGACTGTGCTGTTCTCATGCCAAGGTTAGATCATCTCCAGTGAAGCAGTAATAGAATTGCTAGAACTTCCCTCAGCACACAGAACCTGTGCAAGTGAAAATCAAGTCAGGGCTCCTATTCATCACTATCCAATGCCTGGACTGGAAATGCATATGTGTTGTATTCAGTGACAACAGTCCCTTGGCCAACAATGACTTATATTCACTTTGACTTGGTGCATTCTGAAATGGTTGATAAGTTTAATGCATGAGTTGCACATTTTTGGAAGGGATTGGGTGTGAGGGAGAAGGAGGCGCAGATGCTGCTTAAAGGATTGGTCACATTGCTTGTTTGAAAGTTTGTGCTCTGCCTCAACTTTGTCTCTACATGGTCCCTACAAAGTCTCTTGACGTGTTTGGTATTTTGTTGAATGAGCCTTTTCTGTTTTAGTCTGTCACAAGTTAAAGTCACTCATGTTTGTGGGTATGTTTGACCTCATTAAGGATATTATAAGGATTCTGCCTTTCCTACCACACGTTTTGTGGGATATTCTGAAGGTATCACAGATGGCACTAATACGCATTGCTTTGAGGTGCCTGCTGTGGTTGTTCAATTCTCCAAAGAATATGGCTGTGTGGAGTCATTGCTGCCGTCTAAACTATAACTTTAGTTTCAAATTAAACATTCTGATCCTCAAACACTATTTTACTCAGTAGCTGGAAGGCTGAGCTGGTGCATTGGAGACAATGGTGAACTTTGTCATCTGCATCTCCTCCCAAGATATGAAAGACTAACCCTATTTTCCAGGATCTTGCCTGGTGATAATGCTTCTGTAGTCAAGTAAAAGACTCACTATCAAGGCTCACATTTGGATAATGGCAACTTAAACAAGATGGTAAAGGGAATTCAAGGTCCACAACACTACTTGACAACAAAAAAAATTAAGTAAGGAGGGCCTCGAAGGGTCAATAATTGTCAGGGAATGAAATCTTGTATTACATGATATGTATAGTTGGGCTAAGGTTTGTCTTGAAATTGTTTGGTTTAAATGATAGCCTTGGCAGCAGGCTCCATATCATGAGGTTGTGTGAATAGAAAGTGAAAAAAACACTATTACACTTTTCAGTGGACCAGTGATGAAACATTAGAAAAAAATATAAGGCTACTGAGAGAGTGTGCATTGGGATTGATTTTGGATTAAAAACGCAGGCATATGCATAATGGACTGAATGCTGTAAATGTCCGTGATTTTATGTTAATTTGACTAAGTTTAAGTCTCTCTAATATCTTATTTACTTCTAATAGTTCCACTAATTTTACTCTGTATAAACTTTAGATGTACAAGTGTTGAATCTGTGTAAAATATAAACTGGCACATTAGTGTTTGTCGTTATCATATGAAAGCTAAAAGTATTTTATCCAATTAGTCCATTTACTTTCATTTAATTAAGGCCTTCTTTAGTCTCTGCAGAGACTAATTTCTTTAGCAAAGACTAATTTATTACTAGTGTACTCTATGATGATATATGCCCATTATTGTTTTCCTGATATTTAGTATAATTTCAGCAGAAATGCCATAGAAACCCAGAAAGAATGTTGTTATGGGTATCTTTTAAAAATATCTTTTCAATTTTCTGATTCTACCTCAGGTGCCTAATTGCAGCTATCAGGTACAGTTCTTTTTTGCTGTGTCCTTTCAAAGCTGGAGACCAGCATTTCACACAGTATTCCACTTGGGGCCAAGTCAGTACTCTGTGTAAATTCACAATCAATACTTTCCAACCTAATGAGCCAATTTCCTATGTGACACTGTCTCAGAAGCTGTATATTATTATCTAAATGAACAATATCTATTTAGTTCTCCCTGTCCACAAGTTTTATTGATTTGTAATTTATTCAGAGTTGGCCTACTACACTTTTGTAGCTGTTTAGGGGTGCGAAGGGGTTTTGCCCAAATAGTGGTGACGGAGTGGTGAAAATTATCTCCTCAAGAATCACCGCCTGCAATTTCCCTTTCACACAGACAAGGAGAACCACCAGTTTGATTGGGATAACATCAGGATTCTAAGACGAACCAAACAGAGACAAGCATGGGAATTTCAAGAGGCCTGGTTTTCCACAAAGAAGGCCATCAATAAAAATGTAGAATTAGACCGTATATATACACCACTGCAAAGACAAACCGGAAGTGAGGTAATCAATTCCAACGGACCCCAGAGTTTAAATACCAGGCGAGAAAACACAACAGCACTTCATCGGAGGCTCCAGTGATGATGTTACCCAGCACGGTAATGAAACATCTGTGAACTAACAAACCAGCTCGGCAAATGAACCAATCACAGCATCCACAACCCTAACTACAAATCTACTCAAGAACCTTAATGGTTTCTCATTTGAATAATTTATTTAGGTGCGGGAACTGTGACTAACTTCCTACCGCTCTCATTCCTTGGAACTGCTTCAATTAATGTTTTGAAATATAATGTGCTTTAATAATTTGTAACAGTCTTGATTTTTTTAATACGGTGTTTCATTAGCACTTCCAAACTGTCAGATCTAGAAGTAAATCAGGGTCAGCATTTCTAATTGACGGCAATTTATTCCTTCACTGGTATTAACAAAATTTCTTGGTACACCTTTAATTAATCCTCGCCAATTCTCACCAGGAAAGCTAGAAGTTTGAAATGCAACCATAATGAGTGATTCACACGTTACATAATTGAGAGTGCTGTACACTGATTACAAGATAAACCAAGGTGAAACAGTTCCTTTTTTTCTATTTGAATTTGTTTGTAGAATACCAACCAACCCGCCTATTACATCAACTATTGTTTCTTACATCTCTTGCACATTTCTGGTACATTTAGGAGGCGATGTCGGCTTAAGTAGCAGGAGACAGACGATGATAGTTGAAGGTGGTTTTTAATGAGCTAATGCTTTTGTCCTGTAGTGTACCATAGGGTCCCAGTGCTGGGTCCCTTGCTGTTTGTAGTGTATATGATAGGATCTAGATGGGAATAAAGGCAGTTTTATCACTTAGTTTGCAGATGACACAAAAATTGGCATTTTAAGTAAAAGGCGGAAAGCCTTAGATGACAAGATGATAGAGATGGACTAGTGAGATGGGCTGAACAGTGGCAAATGGAATTTATTCCTGAAAGGTGTGAGGTGGAGCACTTTGTGGTGATTAACAAGGCAAGGGAGTACAAGTTGAATACTAGGACGCTAGGAAGTACAGAGGATCAGAGGGAACTTGGTGTGCACATCCACAGATACAGAATAGGTAGATAAGGTGGCTAAGAAGGCATTTGGAATATTTGCCTTTATTAGTTGAGGCTTTGAATACAACAGCAAGGAAGTAATGGTGGAGCTGTATATAAAGGTAGTTAGGCCACAATTAGAATAATGTGTGCAGTTCTGGTCTTCACTCCCTGGAATGTGAACAACCTAGCGGACAATCTAGACAAGTACGCCACCACCGTCACAAACTTCATTAGCAAGTGAGTAGAGGACTGTGTGCCAAAGAAGTCAATCCGTATGTTCCCCAACTGGAAACCTTGAATGAATCGGGAAATCTACTGCCTACTGAGACCAGGCGTGTGCCATTCAAGTCAGAATACTCAGACCTTTATGGGAAATCCAGGTATGACATCCGCAAGGCCAGTAGCGATGCCAAGAGGCAGTACTGAACCAAGTTAGAGGCCCAAACTAACCACATGGACATCAGCCACCTGTGGCAAGGCCTACATGACAAAATGAAGCAGAACAAAAAGCGGACAAAAACACATCCATCCCTCGATGAGTAAACCTGAGGAAAGTGACTGGCCCGGACGGAGTCCCCGGCCTGTGTGAACCAGCTAGCAGGGGTATTCGCTATCATCTTTAACCTCTCCTTGCTATAATCTGAAGTCCCCACCTGCTTCAGGAGGACCACCATCATCCCAATACCAAAGAAAACACATGCAATGTGCCTCAATAACTACCACCCTATGGCTCTGGCCTCTATAATCATGAAATGCTTTGAGAGGTTAGTCTTGGCCCACATCAACTCTAGCCCCCAAGCCTGCCTTAATCCTCTGCAATTTGCCTACCGGCGAAACAGATCCACAGCGGACGCCATTTCCCTAGCTCTACACTCATCCCTCGAACATCTGGATAATAAGGATCCCTATGTCAGGCTCCTACTTATTGACTACAGTTCCGCCTTCAACACTATAATCCTAACCAAATTAATCTCAAAACTCCGAGACCTAGGTCTTGGCTCCACCCTCTGCAAATGGATCGTCATCTTCCTGACCCACAGACCACAATCAGTGAAGATAGACAATAGCACCTCCTCCACAATAACCTTCAACACTGGCATCCCGCAAAGATGCACACTCAGCCCCCTACTGTACTCCCTGTACACTCACGACTGTGTAGCCAAATTCCATACGAATACCATTGACAAGTTTGTTGACGACACCACCATTGGAGGCCAAATATCAAATGATGAGTCAGAATACAGGAAAGAGATACAGTGCTTGGTGTCATGGTGCAATGATAACAATCACTCTCAATGTCAGCAAAACAAAAGAACTGATCATTGACTTCAGGAAGAAAGGAGGAGGACATGCCCTTATCTGCATCAATGGAGCTGAGATGGAGAGGTTCGAGAGTGTAAAGTTCCGAGAAGTGACGATAACCAACAATCTATCCTGGACCTCCCCCACAGAGGTAACAACTAAGAAGGCCAAGCAGAGGTCGCTGCCAGATACTGGCTGAACTCCACCAAAGTCATCCAGGGGTTTCCAAAATGAAGATGGCCGGGATTGGATGCAGACATAGTTGCTTTGGTGGGGCGGTGCCCAGAATGCCAACAAGGACAGAATTTCCTGCCAGCAGTTCCCCCACATTCGTAGGAATGGCTGGGTGAAGCCTGGACTTGGTAACATGTCAACTATGCAGGTCCTTTCATGGGCTCAATGTTCTTAGTCATAGTGGATGCATGGTTGGACATGCATAGAGTTCATTCGTCAAACGCAGGGCCGACAATAGAAAAACTGTGACAACAAGGTGCAGGGCTGGATGAACACAGCAGGCCAAGCAGCATC
>NW_025978037.1:0-6679 GCF_021869965.1 Rhincodon typus | reverse complement strand
CCTAGACCCTTTTCTGATGAAGGGTCTAGGCCCGAAACGTCAGCCTCTCTGCTCCTATGATGCTGCTTGGCCTGCTGTGTTCATCCAGCCCTGCACCTTGTTGTCTCGGATTCTCCAGCATCTGCAGTTCCTACTATCTCTATACCTAAACTATTTATTGGGCCACTAGATATAGGGCTTCACAATGAGACACACATCTAAAGACCAAATGGTTCATCAAAAATGCCCCAAAACATGGTGAGTAAGTATTTCCTTTCACATCCCTCCTACAAAGACCCAAGAGAGACAAAAGAATAGATAATGATCTGTTTCTTTCCGAAAGGGGAATAACTACAAGATGCTCGATTCGGGATCCTGACAATGAAACAATTTTGATTGCGAGAACAGTTCAAAAGCCCAGCACTGACATTTACTGAAGATTTAATTATGTTGCAAACTTGCCAAGTTCAATTAAGATGCATCTATCAAAACCAGCCAGAAATCAAGTGATGACTCGGCGACGTCAGCCAGTTGGTGTGACATTAAAATTGATCTCAGTATCCTGCCCTACCAAACCTGTTCCTCACTGCTGTCTAATCACTCCATTCACAAAGTCTGTATGCATTTCAGTAAGGGAAGGGTTCGGCTCCTCTGTGCTATGTGGTTGAATAGATCGCCTGCAATTCATGACCAACCTCAAGGCAATGCAAAATGCATCACAGCCACAGATACCTCTGCAACCTGGACACTGCTGCACTGCATGCCACAACTCAATGGTTGTCAATCTTGTTTTGGAGTCAAAAGGTTGAGTTCAAGACCCACTCCAGAACTTGAATACAATGTCTGGAGTTTTGGACTGAAGTTGGAGGTTGCACATATTCCTTTCTAGTCCTACTCCTCTACTGTGTACAACAAATTTTAAGCTTAACTAGAATACAATAATATAGGTTTTAGACTCTATCAGATGTAGTGTTTAAAACAATTTGGCGCAGTTTATTGAGTCAACTCACAATTATAACTTGACTATAAATAAAAGAAACAAGTATGAAAAGATTGACAAAAATAAATTTAGACTGCAAAGATAGTTATGACTTATATTCTAACATCTGAAATTTAACTTGAGATAAACATGGGTAACAGGCAAACTGGTCAAACAACTCTTGATTGTAGATATGATCAACATAGTTTAAACAGGTTCCTTAGCAATCTCCCTCAATGTTTGTGGCTTACTAAATCTCGTTATATCTTCATAAGGGATTCAAATTCTTCATTCTCTGAATTCTCCATTCTGCCATGATCTACCCCAATGAATGCTCTTGTTCTGCTGATTCACCTTCCTTTTCTGGGACTATGCTCTCCTGGATTCTGGAAAATACATTTCGGCAATTACAGGCACAACTCACTCCAATTTCACAAACAACAAGCTTCACCAAACAGTACTGTCCCAGATTTGTTTCCTCAGCTCTAACCATGCTCAATTGCATAAAGAAAATACTGTTGTGGGTTTCCTTCATCTTTTCTCACACTGCACTGCACAATTAATGGCTCACAGCTTCTTCTGAGCCCTTGCATCTCACATTACTTTACCTAAGCCTTAGCTCCAACACTGAGCTGCACGAATAGACTCCTATAGCCTCTCCCAGAGGACTGACTGCAGAGAGCTATCTAATTGCTGCAGAACTCACATTGTGATCAAATTATAATTATGCATATACTGACTCCCAGAAATTCTTCCTGATTTCTTACAGCCAAAGCCTATGACTCTAAGTCACCTCCACAATAGTACAGATATTACATGATAATACTTAACTCGGTCTTTATCTGTTTTCTAACTCAAAGTAACTTGAATATTTTCTTATTTAATCTATTTTCTAATCAACCTGTTCAAAGATGTTATCACATATCTCTGGAGTAGGTGGGACTTGAACCCGAGCCTGCTGATCTGGGATAGGGTCACTGCCACTGTACCACAAGAGGGTCCCGAAAAAACTGGCACCACTGGGTTTTGAACACAGAAAATTGAGTTTACCAGGCTGACACAATAACCAACTAAGGCAAGGTACCGCTTCAAAATAAATGCTAGATATTTTCTAATCAACCTGTTTAGAGATGCTGTTACATATCTCTGAAGAAGGTGAGACTTGAACACAGGCCTCATGACACAGAGGTACAGACATAGAACATAGAACATAGAACAGTACAGCACAGTACAGGCCCTTCAGCCCATGATGTTGTGCCGACCTTTTATCCTACTAAGATCAATCTATCCTGCATACCCTACATTTTACTATCCTCCATGTCCCTATCCAAGAGTTGCTTAAAAGTCTCTAAAGTATCTGACAGTATCCTCAAATGTTCATGTACTTCTTTGTAAAGATGACACTATCACTTCACCACAAGATTCCTCAAAATAACATTTTTTTAACCTATTTTTCTCATGAACCTGTTCAGATATGTTACTACTATTGGATCAGGTGATACTTGAACCCAGGCCTCCTAGTTCAGGGGTAGGAACACTACCACTGCACCACAAAAGGTTCCCTAAACTCTCATTCCCTGACCAGAGATCAAACATAAGCCATGGCAGTGAAAATACTGAATCCTAACCACTAGACCACCAGCTGGGTCAAAATAACTTAATTTTTTTCTACTAAATTTGTTTTCCCTAATAAACTTATTCAGAGACGTTGTTACAGACCTCTGTAGCAGGTAGGACTTGGACCCAGGCCTCCTGGTCCAGGAGTTCAAAATAACTTTTAACTCTGGAATTGTTTATCAGTGCCAGCTGGGCTGTTTTGAGTGACCCTTAAAACATTTGCAACATGCCCCACCCCTCCTACTAGGCAGGACAAAACACAACAAGCAGCAATCGGGCTGAAATGTAGCAACTCCTTCAAACTACATGTTCCTCAAGGGTTATAATGTCCACCAATTGCTGACTCTGACAGCACAAACAGCATCACGAAAAAAAGGAATTCATCATACTTACTACCCCTCAAGAAAGCAAGTTTTATCACTGTGAACGTTTCTTTGCTATGGCTTTGAAAGTACGGTTATCATAAAATTCTAACAAACAACTTATCACAGAGTGTACAAATAATCCTTTCATTTACACATTTGCATATATCATATTAGCAAAACTATGATAGCTTAACTTAAACAAACGTAAGTGCATACAATAAGTTGGATTTAGGTTGAAACACCATAGTGTTAAAATAACATTGGCATTTTTTCTTACACACTTGGTTTAAATCTGAAAAGAATATTCCAGTTAAATCCACAGCATAATTGTCACTCTTTTCATTAACTATAGAAATGACTCCATCTTTTAAGTTCATTTTCCAAACTCAAATATGGTAATTTCTAAGTTTTAGTTATTAACATCAAAACAGCTTCTGTGTGTTAACATTCTGCCTCTGTTCTCATCAAAATCCTATCTCAACAATGCCATTGAAAGCTTCTCAAACCCTGCAGCCCAATGGTATCAATGTGGATTTCACAAGTTTCAAAATCTCCCCTCCCCCCACCGCATCCCAAAACCAGTCCAACTCGTCCCTGCCTCCCTAACCTGTTCTTCCTCCCACCTATCCCCTCCTCCCACCTCAAGCCGCACCTCCATCTCCTACCGACCAACCTCATCCCGCCCCCTTGACCTGTCCGTCCTCCCTGGACTGACCTATCCCCTTCCTAACTCCCTACCTACACTCACCTTTCCTGGCCCCATCCCCGCCTCTTCGACCTGTTTGTTTCCTCTCCACCTATACTCTCCTCTATCCCTCTTCTATCCGCCTCCCACTCTCTCCCTATTTATTTCAAAACCCCCTTCCCCTCCCCCTTTTCTGATGAAGGGTCCAGGCCCGAAACGTCAGCCTCTCTGCTCCTATGATGCTGCTTGGCCTGCTGTGTTCATCCAGCCCTGCACCTTGTTGTCTCGGATTCTCCAGCATCTGCAGTTCCTACTATCTCTTATAGGAGAGATTATAACTTTTGAAATTCATGGTCTGAACGTATTTGAGTATTGAGTAATTTGGGTTAGTTCCTGTTTTTGTCCAGTTAAAGTTACTGTTCCATTACTGGTACATGAAGCAGTCTATGCCCACATGCATCAACAGCTGGACACATTTGCGCTTGGATTGAATGAAATAATATTTTATAAGTCTCTATGCGATTCTCCCCTCATTTGTCTGAAGCACAGGGAAGGGTTTGTGTTTTAGGAAGTAAGTTTCCTGTGTAGTTCTCATTGTGGGGGAGGTTCTCACCTGAGGCTGCTAAGTGGCTGTAACATGCTTCAACTGATGTCTGTACAGGACAGAGACAGGAATCAGCACTTTCTGGGCCTCACCAAATCAAACAAACATTAGATTTGCCCCAATATTTCAGATCGATGAGCTTTCATCAGGTGACATACAGTCAGAGAGATACAGAAAGAGTCCTTTGGCCAATTGTGTCCGTAGTGCTTATCAAACGTCCCTCTATTCTATTCCTAAAGCAAAGTAATACCAACAGCATGGGTTAAATTCCTGCACTGGCTCTGGTTACCATGAAGGACTTTATTAAAAATTCATTTTTAAAAATATCTTTATATACACGAATAGCAGTTTGGTTCTGTGCAGCAGCAGATGAAGGAACAAGCAAACATTGGAGAGCGATTCTATCCAGCAAACAAACCAAAGACATCCCTTACTTGTACAAGACTATATTTACATACATTTGAGGCACTGATCGAGCTCCCATTTAACTTTGGCAGAGAGACCTTAGACGGTGGTTTTTTCCCCACTGCGTCTTGGCGGCAGCTGCCCCAAGCTTTAGTGCATCCCTCGGCACATACTCCTGGAGCTTGGAATGTGCCAGTCTTTAATACCCGGTCGAAGTCAACTCCTTGCTTTGGAAAACCAACAAGTTTTGTGCCAACCAAAGAGCATCTTTCACTGAGCTGACGGACCTCCATGCCTTTTCAATCTCTTCCCTTGCCTGAGGCATGATGACCCTCAGGTTTAACCACAACCAATTGTCTCTCTCTTTCTCTCTCTCTCTCTACAGAGAAAGCAGCCCTATGGTCCAGTAGGACTATGACAGCTTTACCCTTCACCTTTTAATTACAGAGTCCAGTTGATTTTTTCTGTATGACTAAGTTCCATACTGAGCATTGTATTTACCAAAGGGGAGCAAGAACATCTATATCTTTATTCTATTCATTTGCATACATTACTTAAGGACTTACTTCCCAGGGGATTGATAGCTCACATATGTGCACAGTTAAATTCGTGAATCATGCAGTTGTGCTTCATTGTGCATGATGCTTTTAAATAGATTTAAAAGATGTGTTAAATTTAAAAGAATCATTCACACATTGCATTAAAAAACAATGCCATAGACAATGCCATAGACAATGCCATAGACAATGCCATAGACAATGCCATAGACAATGCCATAGGTGCCTAATAATGAATTATCTAAACTTCAGTTAGAGAGTATGTTTCTTTAAATTTCCTGGTCAAGGTCAATAGGGGCAAATTTATAAATAGCCAATGAATAAATAAATGGAACATACACAACATTGACAGCAATAACAGACATACTTAATAATTACCACATTGCAGAATTTGGGAAGGATGAAAATTAATTATAGGTGAATATAAAGGGGTAAAGAAAACCTAATATATTTATCATGCCTATCCTGTCCCGATATTGTGTAGATTATACACATGAGTAATGCAGCCTAAAAGCAACAGCTGGCTTTATAAACCACCTGTAACATGGTAAAATGTTCCGAATGTTAGTTAAATATAAGCCAATATTATGGCAGATGGCCGAAGGTTGCAGTTCCAATGAAAAGTTATCTAGACTCAAAACATTAGCTTGCTCTCTCTCCATGGATGCTGCCTGACCTGCTGTGATCTCCAGCATTTTTTTGTTTTCAGTACAGATTCCAACAGTAATTTGCTCCTACATTGTGTTTAATTGATTGTCACGTCACTTCGAGGAATGCCTACTCTGAAGATGATTTGCTCTTCCCTCTGACAGGAATTCCGATTGTCTCTTTCACTGTGGACATCTTCGTTGCTCTCCATTTCACTGCTGGTGTTTGACAATGTGTTTGCCAAAACTTGTTTTCACAGCCACGTTTCACTTAATCTGAGCTATCAACATCCTTTCACCCCAGCAGTCTACACTCCAATGTCCACGCCCCCCAACTATTGCATAAATGCTGCCCCCTCCACGTGTCATGCCAGCTCTGATGAAGACTCATCTAGACTCGAAACATTAGCTTGCCCTCTCTCCATGGATGCTGCCCAACCCACTGTGATCTCCAGTATTTGTTGTTTTCAGTACAGATTCCAGCATCTGCTGTAACTTGCCCCTACATTGTGTCTGCCAATGATGTACGTTTTAAGGGTGTCATAATGGAGAAAAGAGAGGCATGGCCATTTACAGAAGGGATTTCAAAGTTTAGGGTCTTGACAGCTGAAGGCACAGTGACCACTGGTGGAGAAATTAAAAACAGATATGCTCAAAGGACTAGAATCAGATGAGAGCAGGGGTCTCAGAGTATTATGGGGTTGGAGGAAGTTACAGAGCTAGGGTGGGGGTGAGGCCATGGAAGAACTTGAAAACAATGAAGAGACTTTTAAAATCAACCTGTTACAAGGGTACAAGGTGCAGAGCTGGATGAACACAGCAGGCCAAGCAGCATCATACG
>NW_025978036.1:0-6679 GCF_021869965.1 Rhincodon typus | reverse complement strand
GCATCCCAAAACCAGCCCAGCTCGTCCCCGCCTCCCTAACCTGTTCTTCCTCCCACCTATCCCCTCCTCCCACCTCAAGCCGCACCTCCATCTCCTACCTACTAACCTCATCCCGCCCCCTTGACCTGTCCGTCCTCCCTGGACTGACCTATCCCCTCCCTAACTCCCCACCTACACTCACCTTTACTGGCTGAATCCCCACCTCTTCGACCTGTCTGTTTCCTCTCCACCTATCCTCTCCTCTCTCTCTCCCTATTTATTTCAGAACCCCCTTCCCCTCCCCCATTTCTGAAGAAGGGTCTAGGCCCGAAACGTCAGCCTTTCTGCTCCTATGATGCTGCTTGGCCTGCTGTGTTCATCCAGTTCTGCACCTTGTTGTCTCAAACACTGACCACTGCCTGACAGACGGGCTGTTTCCTCCACGAGGTCCCAGTTACCATTCAATATCTGCCACCTTCTTGGTCATAAAGTCATTTCCAGACTTTCTGGAACCAATCCTGAGGTACTGACCTCATTACTAGCCAATTTCTGCTATCTGTTTAAACATAGTTTTCTACCCCAGTGATGAAGTATCTGCAGATCCTTTTGATCAGGAACTAATCTGCAGTTAACTTGCCTGGCCTCATGAATAAACAAAAGCTTGATTGCTCTGTTTTCCTTTTAACATGATCTATTACACACAGTACAAAAGTCATCTGTAGCGCACAGTTCCCAGTTACAGCTCCCAACCAAAATTGATAAAAGAATAATATAAAAATAATTTAAAATCAGTGCAGGCTCCAACACAAGGAATATGAATATGTAAGCAAGGAACAAGAGTAGGCCATTCAGCCCTTTGAGTCTGCTCTGCCGTTCAATATGGCTGATCTGACTTTAACCTCAACTCTGCATTCCTGCGTGCCCCCAATAATCTTTCACTCTCTTAGCAAACTGGAAACTGTCTATTTCTGCCTTAAAATATTGAAAGATTCTGCATCCACTGCTTTTTGTGGAAGAGAATTTCAAAGATTTGTAACCCTCTGAGGAAAAAAGAAACACCTAAGCTCTGTCTTAAATGGGTGACCCATTATTTGGGATATTAAACCATGATCCCCCTAGTTCTAGACTCTCTTACATGACCATTACCTGGTCAACCTCCCTCAGGTTCATATCTTTCAATCCAGTCATCTCTGGTTCTTCTGAATTCCAGAGGTTACAGGCCTAGCCTATCTAGCCTATCCTCATGAGGCAATCTGTTCATTCCAAGTATTAGTCTAACAAACTTTCTCTGAGCTGCTTCTATCACACCAACATCCTGCATATGTACAGTTACCAGTATTCTATATAGTACTCCAGATGCAGTCTCGCCAATACCCTATTTAACTAAATATAACCTCAATGTTCTTGCATTCAATTCTATCACAATAAAATGTAACATTCTAGTAGCTTTTCTGATTACTTGCTGCACCTGCATACTAACCACCTGTGATTCATGCTCTATGACATTCAGATCTGTAATCCTTCATAGCCTCCTTGTGTCATCTTCAGAACTCACTTTCCTACCGATCTCTGTGGCGTCAACAACTTAGCTACCCTACCTTTGGCTCCTTTATCCAAATAATTTAACAGAATCCCTACAGTGCAGAAGCAGATCATTTGGCCGATCGAGTCCACACTGACCCTCAGAAGAGCATCCCACCCAAACCCACCCACTACCCTATCCCTGTAATCCTGCATTTCTCATGGTTAACCCACTTAGTCTGCACACTATGGACAATTTAGAATGGCCAGTTCACCTAACCTGCACATCTTTGGACAGTGGGAGGAAACAGGAGCACCCGAACAAAACCCACGCAGGCATGGGGAGAATGTGCAAACTCTACACAGACAGTCGCCCAAGAATAGAATTGAATCTGGGACCCTGATGCTCTGAGGCAGCAGTGCTAACCACTGAGCCAATTGTAGAGAGTTGAGAGCCCAGTACCTACCCCTGTGGAGCACCAATGGTGACATCATGCCAAGCTGCAAAAGACCCATTTGTTTCCAATCTCTGCTTCAAGTTAGCAAGCCAATCTTCTACCCATAATATGTTACCCCCCTTCATTAAGCTTTGATGTGGCACCTTATCAAATGCCATCTGGAAATCTAAGTGCAATGCGTCCACTGGTTCCCCCTTATCCACACCACAGGTTTTTAGTTCAAAGAACTCCAATAAATTAGTTTCACATAATTTCCCTTTGACAAAACCATGTTGGCTGTGCCTGGTTACCTTGATCTTATCTAAGTGCCCTGTTAAAAAGTGTTGAATAATGGCTTCTGATGTTGTCCCTATGATGGATGTTAAACTAACTAGCCTGTAGTTTCCTGCTTTCTACCACCACTCTCCCTTTTTTTGAATAAAAAGATAGTTTAAAACTGTTAAGAAATAGGTTACTTGAGTGTAAGGATTTTAGTTTTAAAGTTCCAGACTGGAAGTGTTTGCTTAGATCCCTGAGCAGGTTGAGCAAATTGAGACAGGCCAGGTTCAGTTGAGTGACTCATCAAGGAGGAGTTAACTATTATCTCAAAACCAGGAATTGAAATGAGCTAGTTAAATCAGTAGATAAACTGATAAACTCTGTGTTTAAATACCAAAATCTGATGGTGTCGGATTATATTTTATCATGTGTTTAAAATACTTTCAGATTGTGTTATATGTAAATAGCTTGGTTTATTCAGTGTTATCTTTATTTCCTTTGCGTAATAAATTTATGTTTCATTGTTAAAATCAAATCTGCAGCATTGTATGCTTGTTTCAATGAAAGATCAGCTTGTTAATTTTGTCAAAAAATATATCATCAATCAAATGACTTCAATCTGCGATCTAGTTTATCTAGCTGTCACGTTAGCTGGGACCAAAAGCTGTTCATTTTTGTAACTTCTGGGTCATCATTTAAAAGTACCCACTAACGGAGGAATTGTTCACCTACTCCCAAGGCTATTTTTAGCTAAGAAAGTGCAGTTTATAGAAAACCAAAGGGTAAACAATTAGGAATATCTAGGTCTTTTTAATTAATCTGTTCAGACACATTATTACACAGCATGGAGCAGGTCAGTCTTGAACCCGGGCCTTCTGGCCCAACTGTAGAGACGTACTACTATTGCCCCACAACAACCCATTAGGAAAATCTATCCTTGTAGTATTTTCACAGATCTAGTTAAGGTCAAGATTGTTTTCTTCAACTGTGCTAAAGTTAATTTGTTTGGACCAAAGATAAAATTTGAACCAATAGATTTGGATGGCTACCAGTCTTTATTACATACTTTCATGCTTACTAGCCAATTACAGAATGACATTAATCCAGGAATGGATCATTCTACCCATTCTATTATAGAAACCTAAAATGTGTGGGATCATTCTGATGTTTGGAACGAATTGTTTCAAAAGTATCATTATTATTAAACCCTCTTAATTTTTTGCCAGATTTAAACAGTCACTGGTTTCTGTATGGTGTTAATGCCAGCTGCTGGATTGTGTTATGTTTTTCTTATTTACTTCAGTACAGTGAATGTAAGGGTTCAATGGTGTTTTTAAAAATCTAACAATAACGTACATAATTATTTTTGTAAAATTCAAACTGCCACTTTTTTTCTGGTGAAAATTAATTCAAATTTATCATTAAGCTCCAGGTACTAAATAAGCATTAATGTTTAATAACAATGTAATTGTCAGTTCATTACAAAGTAAATGAGTAATGCCAGCAGTGCAAATCTAAATGTAACCATAAAGTTATAATATTCCTGAACAGAAAATTTGATTATGGCCCCAATGAACAGTAGAAACATTAAACAATTCATCAAATATGCATCTGCCATATTTTTCACAACAGATTTAATGCATTATTATATACTTTTTAACCTATCCGAAATGTCTATAAAGACTTGTGGTACAAATGATTAGAACCGCAATATAGGAGTACATAGAACTGTTTAGGAAAAATAGTGGTTTGTTCAAGCTATGAGCTAAAAGTACTGAACATAAATGTTTATATATGTATATCACTCACTGTGACTGCCAGTGTGTCAGACAGTTGCTAGATTGCTAAGACAGTGAAAGATTAATTGGGGGTATGCAGGAATGCAGAGTTGAGGTTAAAATAAGATCAGCCATGATCTTATTGAACAGCTGAGCAGACTCAAAGGGCTGAATGGCCTACTCTTGTTCCTTGCTTACATATTCATATTCCTTTTGTTAGAGCCTGCACTGATTATTATCCCAACACCATCAGGTTACGGTATTTAAACACAGAGTTTATCAGTTTATCTACGGATTTAACTAGCTCATTTCAATTTCTGGTTTTGAGATTATCGTTAACTCAACTGAACCTGGCCTGTCTCAATTTGCTCAACCTGCTCAGGGATCTAAGCAAACACTTCCAGTCTGGAACTTTAAAACTAAAATCCTTACACTCGGAGATAGAGCAACAGACCTTAGGGACTCCAGGTTCCAGAAAATGCAATTCACAGCATATATAGAATATCTAATTCAGCAGTCTATTTAAGTATGTAACAATTCTAATGTTAATCTGATGTCTGGCAGGAATCAGACTAATTAATTGTGACTGTTATACAAATTACTTCTATTTTATAAATACTTTCATGTTTTATAGTGTTTCATGTTTATTGCTATAACTTTTAAGTGAATAGATTCAATATGTATAACTATATTAAGCACAATGATAAGCAAATCACCTCTATCAAAATGCACTGGCTGTCAAGTTATTTTACTCTTTTTATTTAAATATGGTATGCATAAATATGAACATTAAATGTAGAATACATTTTTAATCATTTTTCATTTTTTCTGTTTCTGCTTTTGCAGCTAGGATCTTCCTCTTCGGTGCCATTTACTTCAATTTTCTCTCAGTTGTTTATGACTGTAGTAATCCCACTCATTGTAGGACAGGTAAGCACAGTTACTGGTATATCATTAGTTTTCCTGAACAAAAATTTCTCTGATATTAGAAGTTTCTGTGAACTTAAAATATAAAGTGTAGGCAGAACAAACAGAAAACAAACCACAAATTAAAGAAGAAACATCATCTTAGCATATATTTTGTTCAGAAAATGTTAAATAAAGCAGTTAGAACACAAGGAAATCTAGCTACCCATGATACAGCACTCAGTGGTATTTTAGACAATGGAATCTATAAATTATTAAGTATTAAATTGCATAAGATTTTAAACTAAGAAAACTATTTTAATTTTTAAATGTAATCTGTGAATGTTTTACATTTTAAATATGACTTAAATTTTCTACAATATCATAAAAAAACTATTTAAATGTTCAAATAAAGTCATAGTCATAGAGTCATACAGCGCGGAAAACAAAGCCTCCGGTACAAGAAGTGCATGCTGAACATAATGCCAAATTAAACTAATCCCACCTGCCTGCTCCTGACCATATCCCTCCAAACCTTTCCTATTCATTTACTTATCCAATGCCTTTTAAACAATGTAATTGTACCTGTATCCACATCCACCACTTCCTCAGGAAGTTCTTTCCACACAAGAACCACCCTCTTGTGTAGAAAAAATAATTGCCTCTTGTGTCTTTTTTAAATCTTTCTCCTCTCACCTTAAAAATGTGCCCCTTGTCTTGAAAACCCCATCCTAGGGAAAAGACAACTACCACTAACTCTATCTATACCTCTCATTATTTTGTAAACTTCTATAAGGTCACCTCTCAACCTCTTACGCTCCAGTGAAGAAAGAGTCCCAGTCTGGCAACATGCTGATAAATCTCTCTTGAACCCTCTCCAGCTTAGGGTACCATGCTTTCACTTTGGTTGTTTTTTTGAGGAAAATATTAAACTTGCTGCGCTAGCGTTGAGAATGTTGTTAAGATGACCTATTTTCTGATGAAAAATACTTGTATGAGTCTTTTTTTTTCAATCCTTTAACGCAATGTTGCAGACAAGGTCAACATTATTACTCCTGACTAAAAGCCTTGAGGTGGGTAATATGTGGGATGTCAACTCTTATTCTGAAGTATGCCACTCAAAATGTAATGCAGAACATGTAAATGACTGATCAAAAATAACATTATATAGAAGAAACGATTCTTTCATTCTGCTTAAGTGCTGTATAATACCTCAATTGTATATAGTTTCATTATTAATTGTATTGCAACTAATTCGCTATCCTTATTCCATCAAAGAATGTGCTCTTTTATGGTAGAAGTATTGTACCATTAATGTATTTAACTGTTGATGGCACAAATCCTTTACATGTTCAAAGCAATTATAGGATAGATTTTATTTTCTAATGATGAAGCTAATAGCAGCTGTTATTATTTATGTACAAGTATTAATGCAATGGTCCTTTTCCGCAGATGTTACTTGACCTACTACATAATTGTATATGTTCTATATAAAACTTCTATATAAAACAAATTTGCAAAAGCTACCGAGTTGCAAAATCAGCATCTTGCATCTGATTCACCATCGAAATGCATTAAATGGTGTAATGTTGCTGTATTTATATGGTAGTTTTGAACCAACCTCACCACAAAAAAAATTACAAGTCATAAAAGTCTGAGTAACCTTACAATGATGTGGCAAGTGATATTTGCTGCCAATCAACTCTCTTGTTCTGAAAATTTGGAATACCTAGACATGAGGTTCCTTTCTCTAAAGTATTCATAATTCCTGAGATAACA
>NW_025978035.1:0-6679 GCF_021869965.1 Rhincodon typus | reverse complement strand
CGTGGTTAACAAAGGCTGTCAAGGAGAGTATCCAATCAAAAACAAGGCAACATAAACTAGTTGGAAGCAAAAGGATTGGGAATTATTTTTGGAGCCTACAATGGAGAGCTAAAATTTAATAAACGGGGAGAAAACTAAGTGTGAAAATAAATTAGCAAGGAATATAAACACAAACATAAAAAAAAACTTTCACAAGTATATAAAAAAGAAAAAGAGTAGCTAAAATAAGTGTGGGAACCTTGGAGGATGCAAGGGGGAACAGGGAAATAGCATATAATTTAAACTGATGTTTTGCATTGGTTTTCCTGCTAGAGGACAGAAAAACCTCCTGAATATATCAGATAAACAAAGTGCTAATGGAAGGAAATATCTTGCAATAGTCTCTATCACGTGGGACAAAGTATTTAACAATCTAATGTGACTAAAGACAGAAAAGTCACCTAGACCTGATGGCCTGCATCCAACAGTCTTAAAGGAAGTGGCTGAAGAGAAACTGAAAGCTTTGGTTGAAATATTCCAGAGAAGGTTCCCAGAATTGGAAAACTGTTCACACAAAGCTGCTGTTCCAGGATGGAGGGAGATGGAAAACAGGAAACTATAAGCCAGTTAGCCTACCACTCAACATCAGGGAATTGTTTCAGTCCATAATTAAGGAAACAATTGCAGGACATTTAGAAAAGCTAAATGCAATTAAACAGTATCGACATGGTTTTATGAAAGGGAAATTATGTTTGACAAATTTTCTCGAGTTCTTTGTGGATGCAACAAGCAGAATTTATAATGGGGAACTGGTAGATCGAGTATATATGGATTTTTCGATGGCATCTTAATGACTTGGATGCGGGGATAGGAGGTATTATAGCCAAATTTGTAGCCAACACTAAAATAGGTGAGAAAGTACTCTGCAATGTGGAAATAAAAACAAATTACAAATAGATATGGATAGCATAGGTGGCAGAATAACTTTATCATGGATAAGTGTGAGATTATGCATTTTGGTCAGAAAAATAGAAAAACAATTTATTATTCAAATAAAGAGAAACTTCAGACTGCTTTGGTGCAGAGTGATCTGTGTGTCTTTGTGCATGGATCTCAAAAACAAAGTATGCAAGTCCAGCAGATAATAAGGAAGGCAAATGGAAATTTGGCATTTAATGCTAAAGGAATAGAGTATAAATGTAGGGAAGTATTGCTGCAACTGTTCAAGGCATTAGTGAGACTACATCTGGAGAATTGCTTACAATTTTGATCCACTTACATGGGGAAAGATATAGTTTCATTGGAAGCAGTTCACTAGATTGATTTCCAGAGATGAGTGGCTTTGTCTTCTGGAGAAAGATTGAGCAATTTAGGCCTATACTTTTGAGAGTTTAGAAGAATGAGAAGAAATCTAACTGATATATGTAAGATGCTGAAGGGAATTGGCAAAGTAATGTCGAGAGGATGTTTCCCCGGGGTCATAATCTAATTTTAGGATAAGGGGTGTCAGATTTAAAATGGAGATGAGGAGGAATTACTTCTCTCAGACAGTTGTGAATCTGTGAAATTTACTACCCCAGAGCATGGTGGATGCTGGCACATTGAATAAATTGGAGGAGAACATAGACAGATTTTTAATTAGGAAAGCGATGATCGAAAGCAGACGAGAAAGTGCAGTTGAAGGTGAGACCCCTACCATGGTTGTATTGAATGGCAGAGTAGGCTCGAGTAGTTGAATTCCTACTCCTGCTCCTAGTTCCTATCTATAACTGAATAGCACAATTGACAAAATAAGCCTGATTACCTCTCCACAAAGCTCTCAAAATAAAACGCAATTTATATTAATGCTGTACTCTCGAAATCCTACTTCAGTAGCTATTCTAGCAAAACCACAAGAGTCAAGTTATGAATGAGAAATACCCTCATCCAAGAGTAGCAGAGTTTCCAGGTCCGTCCAATCCCGAGCTGCACTGGCCTTACTTTGATTCATGTCTTCGAGCCCAGAATGACTCTTCTTCAAAATTCCACTCCTTAACACCTGAAAGAAAATGTTTCTGATGGTTTCAGTTCTGAAGAAGAGTTATACTGGACTCAAAAGATTAACTGCTTCTCTCTCTATAGATGCTCTCGGCATTGAGTTTCTCCAGCACTTTGTGTTTTTATTTCTGTTCTGAATCTGTGTTAATTATCCTGGTAGCAGAGCCACACAATCAGTTGTGTGGGAAGAAAGAATTATGTGGATTTCAAGCAGTTCTGAGGGGATACTCATCATGTTAATTTGTGATGGAAGAGAACCTCCGAAACATTGCTATTAGATTTTATTTTAAATTTCCAAATGTTTATGAAGAAACTGAATTAACAATTTTCGATCTCACACCAATTTCATTCTTCTTTACTTTGTTTCAAGACATTAATAAAGTTTTGATTGAATTAGTTTTCAAAATATAAAAATTAAATTAATCAGAGTTAAACTGATATATTTTTAAAACATAGATTTTCTTGTCCAAAAACAAAAAGCAGGCATTTGGTGTAATATTCTTACTTTGAAAATTTATCAAAGGATCTTTTGAAAAAAATGGAGAGATCCTCTCCCCATTTTCTGTGTCTGAAAGGTGCAGGGTTGTTAATGATCAAACTATTCAACCTGCCCAGCCTCATTGATACTGTCAGTGAGGCAGCTGTGTCTCAGAGAAGAGCAAGGAATAAACTGGGAACATCAGACCATAGATTAGTTCTGACTGTTCTTTTTTCTTCCCCGTGGGGTTGGCTAATTAATTAAATTTGCTCTTTAGCTTAACTACTTGTAAAGATGGAAAATTTAAATAAGAGCTTTAGAGCTGTTGAAAGACACACAACATCCACTCCAAGAGCATGCTCACAATGCCAATTACTTTGTATTTGTTTTTAATTCATTCGTGGTATATGGGTGACATTGGCTACTGACCAATGATTGTGAACCTTCCGGAAGAAGGAGGTTATGAGTTTCGTGGGGAGTCTGTGAATGTGGATACATGCACAGAGCTGTTAGGATGGGAGTTTTGGATTTTGATGCAGCCAAACCGAGGGAACAGTGGTGTGGTTCCAAATCAGTTTGATGTGTCACTTGGAGGAAATCTTGTAGATGCACTGCCCTTGTCCTTTTAGTTGATAGAGATTGGGTTTGGACAGTGTTGTCTGGGGCTCCAGCTGTTCACAGCCATTATGGAGTATTTGGTTGCAGGGTCCAATTGTAATATCTCCACATTGGCAAATGATACAAAACTTGGAGGTTGTAAGCTGTGAGGAGGGTGCAAAGGGATTTAGACAGGCTGAATGAGTGGGCAAGAGCATGTCAGATGGAATATAATGATGAGAGATTGGCTAGTGCTGATTTCCAAAGGGACCTTGCTGTCCTTGTTCATAGGTCACTAGGAGCTAGTATGTAGGTACAAGAAGAAATTCAGAAGGCAACTGGTATGTTGGTCTTCGTTGCAAGAGGATTTGAGTACAGGAGTGAAGAAGTCTTGCTTCAATTGGACAGAACACTGGTGAGACTGAGTATTGTGTGCAGCGTGGCTCTCTTGATGAAGGGAAGATACATTTGCCATAGAGACAGTGCAGCAGAGGTTCACCAAACTGATTCCTGGGACAAGAACAGAAAATTCTGGAGAAACCCAGCAGGTCTGGCAGAATCTGTGGAGAGAAACAGAATTAACATTTTGAGTCCAATATGACTTCTTCAGAACTGAAGGGGGATGGAAAATTATGTTTTTTTATACTGTTGACAAATAGAGGGAAGAGGAGCAAGTGAACAGATAGCACCCAGAGCAAAAGATAAGGAGAGTGCTAATGATAGCAGAAGAGAGGGGCAGAATAGGTGTTAATGATATGTGTTAGTATTAGAAAATAGGTCAACTCTGTTAAGTGTAAACCCATTCAAAGAGGCACTGGGGGTTAGTGGAGGAGAGGTTAATTAAAAAGGAGGACAGTGTTCATGCTGTGAAATCATTGAAGGCAATGTTGAGTCCTGAAAGCTGTAACATGCTTAACTGGAAAATAATGTACTTTTCCTCCAGCTTGCATTGGGTTTCACTGGAGCATTGTAGCAGTTCTAGGGTAATCATTTGAGCAAATCCTATCATTAATTTTTACCTGAGCCATGTGCAAATTGGATAGGGAAAATCAAAGTAGAAGGCTGTATGTTTGGCTCAAAGATGTGGAAAAAGTGGATTCCAATTCATCGGGCATTAGCACCAGGACTGAGGAAAGTGGGGGATGTACCATTAGGACAGTTTCCACCTGAACTACAATGGGGCCAGTATTCTTGGGAGTCACATTCCTGGGGAAGTAGAATGGTTTTTAAATGAAATAGTGGAGGGAAGGCATCAAATTCTACAAGATCTGGTATATCAAAGTGTAGAGATAAGGCAAGGGGAAATGATAAATAGACCATGTCAGTTTTTTTTTTAAGCGAGGACAAATTTAAGAGTTAAATCAGCAGATAGATCTGGAGGATAAAACAGAATACTCTATATTTTAATGCACATAACATTCAAAACAAAACAGATAACTAAGAGTGAAAATGGAGAGGGACAAATTGAGAGGGGGAGTAGTTAAGCTCAGGATAAGGAGTAGTCTAAGAGCTTGAAAACAGTGCAAGAGAAGCAGTCTGAGAGCATAAAAATGGTGCACGGAGGGAATGGTTAGATAGCTTGAAAATGTGAGAGAGGAGAGTCTGCACTTGAAGCTGTCTCCTGTTGTTGGCTCTTAGAGGAATACAGCATGGAAACAGGCCCTTCGGCCCAAACTAGTCCATGCCGACCATGGTGCCCACTCAGCTAGTTCCAATTGCCTGCATTTGGTCCATATCCCTCTAAACCCTTCCCATCCATGGACCTATCCAAATGTTTTTTAAATGTTGCTATTGTACCTGCCTCAACCACTTTCTCTGGCAGTCCATTCCATATATGCACCACTCTCTGAGTGCAGAAGTTGCCTCTCAGGTCCTTCTTAAATCTTTCCCCTCTCACTTAAACCTATGCCCTCTAGTTTTCAATTCCCCATCCCTGGGAAAAAGACTATATGTATTCATCTTATCTATGCCCCTCAAGATTTCGCACGTCAATAAGGTCACCCTTCATTCTCCTACATTCCAAGGAATGAAGTCCTATCCTGGCTAACTTCTCCCTATAACTGAGGCCTACTAGTCCTGACAACATCCTTGTAAATCTTCTTTGTGCACACTTTCCAGTTTAAATATGTTTTTCCTATAACAGGGTGACCCAAACTGTACACAATACTCCAAGTGCGGCCTCAACAATGACTTATACAACTGTAACATAACGTCCCAACTCCTGTACTCAATGCCTCGACCGATGAAGGCCAGCATGCTAAATGCCTTTTTCACCACCCTGTCCACCCGTGACGCTGCTTTCAGTGAACTATGCACTTGCACTCCTACTCCCTCTGTTCCACAACACTGCTCAGGACCTTACCACTTGCTGTACAAGTCCTACCTTGGTTTGACTTTTCAAAATGCAACACCTCACACTTATCTGTATTAAATTCCATTTGCCAATCCTCAGCCCACTTCCTCATCTGATCAAGATCTCTCTGTAATTTTTGATAACCTTCCTTGCTATCAACAATACCTCCTAATTTTGTATCATCCGCAAACTTTCTAATCATGCCTTGTACATCCAGATCATTTATGTAAATCACAAATAACAAAGGTCCCAGTACTGACCCCTGTGGCATACCACTAGTCACAGGCCTCCAGTCTGAGAAACAACCTTCAACCATCACCCTCTACTTCCTACCAATGAGCCAATTTTGTATCCAATTAGCTAGCTCTCCCTGGATCCCATATGACCTAACCTTTCTGACTTGCCTGTCGTGCGGGACCTTGTCAAAGACCTTACTCAAGTCCATATAGACAACACCCACTGCCCTATCCTCATCAATCCTCTTGATTACCTCTTCAAAAAACTCTAAAAGATTTGTCAGGCATGATGTTCTGTGCACAAATCCAGACTGACTATCCCTAATCAGACCATAATTATCCAAATGTGGTGGCACGGTGGCTCAGTGGTTAGCATTGCTGCTTCACAGCGCCAGGGACCCAGGTTTGATTCCACCCTCGGGCGACTGTCTGTGTGGACTTTGCACATTCTCCCCATGTCTGCATGGGTTTCCTCCCACCGTCTAAAGATATGCAGGCTAGGTGGATTGGCTATGCTAAATTGCCTGTAGTATTCAGGGATGTGTACATTAGGTGGGTTATAGGGGGATGGGTCTGGGTGGGATGCTCTGTGGGTTGGAGTGGGCTTGTTGGGCCGAATGTCTTATTTCCACACTGTAGAAACTCTATGAAATGTTGGTTGATCCTGTCCCTCAGTATCCTATCAAATAACTTGCCTAATACTGATGTCAGGCTCACTGGCCAGTAGTTCCCTGGCTTGTCTTTGCTACCTTTCCTAAATATTGGAACAACATTACTCACCTTCTAGAACTTCACCAGTGGCTAAAGATGAAGCAAAAATCTGATCAATTTCTTCCCTAGCATTCCACAATGACCAAGGATGGACTTGATCAGGCCCAGGGGATTTATCCGCTTTAAGGCTGTAAACACCTCCTCTTTGGTAATATGTATGCGGTCCAAAACATCCCCACTTGTTTCCCTTATTTTCTCAGTAAACACTGAGGAGAAATATTCATTAAA
>NW_025978034.1:0-6680 GCF_021869965.1 Rhincodon typus | reverse complement strand
TTGGAAATGAACCAATATCTACGCTCCTGTGTTCATCGAGCTCTACACCTCATTACCTCTTAAAAAAAAAAGGCTTTTTTTTTGCCAGTTGCATTTGAAAGAAAATAATGTGAACTGACAGAACATCAAATAAAAGACAATAACCTTGCACATATAAATATCACAGAGAAGTGTTTTACTCTAAATAACCTGAAATGGAGCGTAGATATTGGTTCATTTCCAATACATCACTACATTCGATTGAACTTATTTTCAACAGTATTTCCAGTGAAATTTATTTAAGAGTTTTAAGCCAGTTGGTTTAATTTAATGAAATTCTAGCCCTCATGAACAATACAGATCAAGTTCCTTTACATGTTTCTATACCATGTGACAGTAACATGGTACAAACTTTGCTGTGGTTTACAATGTTCCTCATTACAAATCTCCATATTTAAACTGGCTCCAGCCTTAAAAGCAAAAGTTCAATACTCACCAGAGCTGGGTACCGTGAGGTCTTCCTTTTGTCTCCATTTGCACACTCTACACAGACAATTTTACCAATTAGTTCATCATTTAATCGTCTTTCTTCATCATCTTCATCACTGGATGAAGATGACTCTTCTTCTTCAGGACTACAAAGAAATAAGACAACAGATCATGACTGATATTCTGTTCAACTGTGTCAAGTCCACAGGATGAAAAGATACAAATCACAGTCCACTTGCATGTATGACAAAAAATAAAGATATAGTACAATCTGAACATAAGGCATGTATGACAGCAGCTAAACACTGGGCACAAAAACAGAAGTCAGAAAGCTACCACATTTTCCATTGTGTTCAGTGTATTCTAACATTGAATAATTTTACTGGCAATGTGATTTGGAATAAAGGCAATTGACCCAAGCTCGATTTGCTTACATGCAGAAAGGAGCATGCTTGAAGATGGGTGTGTACAAAAGCAATTTTGGCTGATCATGTGCAGTTGGTCAGCAAAACCTCCATGTGATAGTGGAGAAGGGCTTTGTACTGAAGCAGATGCCAGACATTGAGTCTTGCTTGGATGGGCCGTCTTAAAAAGGCCAAGGATGTTCAGAGAACATGATTTGTATTGACGGCTTTCTTTCAATGTGCTTTGAGAGCAGTCAAAGAACAGCTGAGAATTTGCTAATAGGATTAGTGCTCCTCAGATTTCAGAAATTAAGTGCCTTGCTCATTAATTGTTTTCAGCTCAAATATCACATCTCCGATTTTAAAAGCACAAATGTTGTACCATTTTTGCTTACACTTGCAGCTTTAGACACTGCATTTATGTCTGATAGTTCTTTTTTGTGAAAATGAGCAGAACTTGTTAAAGTAAACCCTGAAAAATACACTTGTGATTATTTTTAGCATGACACAACCATGATGCTTTGACCATGCAGTAATTCACTCCAATATTTTAAAAAGCAGTCCAAAGACAAATATTTTGCATTCAATGAACATTTTATGATAATTCTAGAAACCACAGCAGAAGAACAAGGTGTAACACAGGTACATCTTTACCACAGTGACCCTTTGTGTCAGAGAACTCTGCACAATTTTCAAAATTAAATGTTTGTTTACCTTTTTAATTGAACAGGACGGTCACACTTTGAGCTGTTACTTTCAGGTTTATATCTGCATTTAATGACAAAGATTGATCTTTCAGAAATGGATTAGACATTAATCGTTTCCATATGATGGACAGAGCATTCCTGCAAGTCAGTGACTCTGGGATGTTTTTCAGGAGAGTTAATGCACATAATCCTAAAGTTCTGCATTTTCGATAGTGAAACAGAGAAAGAGCGAGAGGGAGGGCACAAGGGTGGCAATGGCGTAGGGTATTATCAATAGACTATTAGGTTTTAGAGTAGATTTGTAGCTCGGGTTGTGGATGTTGTGGTCGGTTGGCTCACCAAGCTGGTTCGTTGTTCTGCAGACGTTTTATTACGCTGCTGGGTAACATCATCAGTGCAACCTCTGATGAAGTGCTGTTGTATTTTCCCACCTGTCATTTAAATTCTGGTGTCCGTTAAGCTGGATTACCTCACTTCCGGTTATCCTTCGCAATGGAATGTATACGGGGTCTAGCTCTACGTGTTTATTGATGGCTTTCTTAGTGGAGTACCAGGCTTCTCGGAATTCCTGTGCTTGTCTCTGCTTTTCCTGTTCCATGATCCTGGTGTTGTCCCAATTGAATTGGTGGTTCTTGTTATCCATGTGGATAGAGATGAGTGAATATTGGTCGTGTCTTTTTGTAGTCAATTGATGATCGTGTATCCTTGTGGTTAATTTCCTTCCTGTTTGTCCAATGTAGTGTTTGTTGCAGTCTTTGCAGGGAATCTTGTATATGACATTGGTCCTGTCCATAGTGGGCAGTGGGTCTTTGGTCCGCGTGAGCAGTTGGCGTAGGGTTGATGCGGGTTTGTGCGCTACTCTGATGCCCAGTGGTTGTAGGAGCCTTGTGGTCAGTTCCGATGTGTTCTGATGTAAGGTAGGGTGATGAGTGTGTTGGGGCGTGTAGTATCTTCCTGGTGTGGTTTGTGTGATAGGCATCTTCTGACCCAGTTTTTCCGGTATCCATTGTCTTTGAATTCTTGGAAGAGGTACTCTTCTTCTCTTTGGTGTAGTTCTGTGCTGCTTTTACCTTTAACGGCCAAATATATGAACAGATCAACGGGATACCCATGGGATCACCTATCTCTGCACTAATAGCTGAAGCAGTAATGCAGAGACTTGAAAGTATGGCCCTTCTGCTAATCCAACCAAAACTACGGATACACTACGTGGACGACATCTTCATCATTATTAAACAGACCAAACTAGAGGAGACACACGAACTAATAAACAACACCCTCACTGGGATCAGATTCATCAGAGGAGAAGAACAAACAGCTCCCATTCCCGGACGTCATGGTGGAACGCAGGACCAATGGGGAAATGGTAACAAAGGTACACAGGAAAGCCACACACACTGATCAAGTACTGAATTTCAACAGCAACCACCCTAACACACACAAACGAAGTTGTGTGAGAACATTATTTAAATGGGCAACAACACACTGCAGCAGCACAGAGCTACGCCAAGGAGAAGAAGAGTACCTCTTCCAAGTATTCAAAGACAACAGATATCCGAAAAACTGGGTCAGAAGATGCCTTTCACACGAACGACACCAGGAAGATACGACACGCCCCGACACACTCATCACGCTACCTTACATCAGGAACACATCTGAACTGACCACAAGACTCCTACAACCACTGGGCATCAGAGTAGCACACAAATCCACATCAACCCTACGTCAACTGTTCACCCGGACCAAAGACCCACTGCCCACTATGGATAGGACCAATGTCATATGCAACATTCCCTGCAAAGACTGCGACAAACACTGCATTGGACACAGCACAAGGGTACACGAACATCAACTGGCAACAAAAAGACACGACCAGTGCTCACTCATCTCCATCCACATGGATAACAAGAACAACCAATTCGACTGGGACAACACCAGTATCCTGGGACAGGCAAAGCAGAGACAAGCATGGGAATTCCGAGAAGCCTGGTACTCCACTAGGAAAGCCATCAATAAACACAGAGCTAGACCCCGTATACATTCCATTGCGAAGGGAAACCGGAAGTGAGGTAATCCAGCTCAATGGACATCAGAGTTTAAATGACAGGCAGGAAAACACAACAGCGCTTCATCGGAGGCTGCAGTGATGATGATACCCAGCAGTGTAATGAAACGTCTGCGGAACAATGAACCAGCTCGGCGAGTCAACTGACCACAATAGCCTATAAATCCAGAGACTAAGTGGAATGTTCTGGGGACGTGAGCTTGAACCCTACTACAGCAGATGTTGGAAACTGAATTCAATTAAAAAAGTCTGGAATTAAGTGTCTGATGATAACCATGAAACCACTGTCAATTGTTGAGGGAGATAACAAAGGTAATGGAAGAGTTAAGTCAATGGATGTTGTTTATGTGGACTTCCAGAAGGCTTTTGATAAAGTTCCACACAAGACACTGTTAGCTAAAGGTAGAAACGCATGGAACTGAGGAATTGGTTGACTGGCAACAAACACAGAATTGGAATAATGGGTAAGTACTCAAATAGACAGTACGTGATTAGTGGTGTTCTGGAGGGATCTGTGTTAGTGCCTGAATTATTCACAATATTCATTAACGACTCGATGATGACATTACATTTGGGGTTTCAGGTGCATAGCTTTTTAAAATGCTATGAGCAAGTGCAGAAATTAGTCAAGGCAGCTAATGAAATGCTGGCCTTCATATCTATTAGGCTGGAGTATAGAAGTGCAGATGTTATGCTGCAGTTAGACAAAACCCTACTTAGGCCACACAGAGTATTAAGAGCAGATTTGAGCTGACACTTCACTACCTGCTGTATAATTAGGATGGTCAATAAAATTCTGGCCCATTCAGCAATGTCCACATCCCGGGAATGAATTTAAAAATTCTGACATCCCACAGCAGAACTGAGGAAGTGCTGCGCTGTTGGAGGTGCTATCTTGCAGATGCAACATTAAAATGAAGCCCTGCTTGTCCTCCCAGATGAACATAAGACCCCCACGGCACTATTTCACAGAAAAGGCAGGAGTTATCCCTCGTGTCCTGGCCTATATTTATCTCCACCTAACAACATTAATACAGCATCAGGTTGTTGAGTCAATCCGATTGACAGGAGTTTCCTACATGCAATCTGGCTGCCGCTTTTCCTGTAATACAACAGTGACTAAATCTGAAAGAAAGTACTTCAGTGGTTCAAAGCCCTTTGGGACATCTAGTTGTAGTTAAATGTGCTACATAATGGAGGACTTACTTCCTTTATACTGAACCTGATGCTGATACAGTATTAAGCTTTAGACCTGAATCAGTCTTTGACACGTTTGCATATCTTCATTCACTGCTGTACTATCCAAGCATGTAGTGGAAGTAAACTTTAAATGTGTACTCTCCTTTGATGTAAATACTATTACACTTGTAAAGGTGGTGGCCTTGCAGTGCCCCTGTTGTCGGGAGAGTGCAATTATCTTGACAAGTAACAAACTATTCATCTAAGTGAGCGCTCAGGAATTTATGATGGGGAAGTGTTAGTAGGATAAATTCATTGCTGTACTATTTTTGAATTGATAATAAGTTTAGAAAAATTGAATCACTATTTGAGGCATCTATATAAAGTTGGTCTTGTACTTGGCCCAAATGGTTTGATTATATGCATAGTCATTTCCACATTTGAGAGATCTGGTGAAAAAATGCACTAAATACTTCAGCGGTGAGAAAAATTTATTTTAAAAAATGTAAGCTTTGGGCAACAATGGAAAAGATTATCTCTTAACTCTAGCGAAAATAATTCTAATATTAAGTAAATCCTCTTGTAACAGGTAAACTAAAACTTTTCATCCAGATTAGGCTAAATAATTTGTAGAGATGTATAGAAATTTAAATATACACATGAAAATTCACTCTTAAAAAAGGTTGCAATATCTTGTGAGAGAAGTGCATCATAAATTATTACTCACAGTGGATTGGACCTTCTCCCCCGGTTAGATTTCTTTCCGATGACAGGGGTGCCAAAATGTTCTGGATTAGTAAGAGGCAACTGGTCAAGTGTCTAAAACATTAAGCAAAACACTGGTTATTGTATCCGTGGAAAACACAGGATAAAGTTGGCCATGGGTAATGCTTAATTCCTCCACTAACCTCACTCTCTGCAAAGTGTCTTTCCCCTTTCAAGCAGAGCGATGTCCGTCTCAAAGTTCTCTCATCGCCATCGTCAAAAACTGTAGACAAACACAGCATTGATCAAACTACCCACAAAAATGAATGATTCTACGGATGTCAGATTCATTTATGCAAATGTTGACGTTCACTCTTAATTCAGCCAGTCGCCATCTGGGACTTGAACACACAGGAATAGGTCTTTCAGCCCCTTTAGCCATTCAGTTAGATTATGGCTGATCTCTATCCTAAACCTATCTACCTGCCATGTAACCCTTGTCCTAGTCAAGCAGAAACCAATCAATCAATCTGACATTTAAAATCATTAATTGAGCTCACATTTATTTATTTTTGTGGCAGAAAGTTACACATTTCTACCACTATTCATGTGAACATGTTTTCTAACTTCTCTCCACAAGTAGCATGGCTTTGATTTAAATGTATAGCCCCTTTTTCTCAGCTCCCATACTAGCAATATATATCCAATTATCAGTTCCATCAGATTTTTTTTCAAAATCTTAAATGTTTCAACTAAATTACTCCCTACCCTCTATAGTCTATGGAAAGTAGTCTCTCTTCATAATTTTATCCTTGAAGTCCTGGAAACAGTCTAGTGAATCTTTGCTGCACAAGGTCAATATACAAGCAATCCCCTTAAATGTATCAGAGATAGTAGGAACTGCAGATGCTGGAGAATCCGAGACAACAAGGTGCAGGGCTGGATGAACACAGCAGGCCAAGCAGCATCATAGGAGCAGAGAGGCTGACGTTTCGGGCCTAGACCCTTCATCAGAAAAGGGGGAGGGGAAGGGGGTTTTGAAATAAATAGGGAGAGAGTGGGAGGCGGATAGAAGAGGGATAGAGGAGAGGATAGGTGGAGAGGAAACAAACAGGTCGAAGAGGCGGGGATGGAGCCAGGAAAGGTGAGTGT
>NW_025978033.1:0-6680 GCF_021869965.1 Rhincodon typus | reverse complement strand
CCCTGCACCTTGTTGTCTCGGATTCTCCAGCATCTGCAGTTCCTACTATCTCGGACATTTACCAAACAGTTTTAGCAGGATGTTAACAATTTAAGAACACAAATTGCAGCTCGTTGAGGAAACTGCAGTGTTATATCAGATTAATACAATTTGAGTTAAAATGCGGTACATCAGATGAATGCAGGGAACATTGACTCACTGTGGGTGGGCCTCATTCTCTAATATTAGAAGCAGAAAGGGAAAATGTAAAAAATTTAAACAAACAGCAGTCCCTTTATGGACTACGAAGAGTTAATATTTTTGATTATAACGAGTTAAATCAATTCATTAAAATATTAAAGAGAGGTACCAGCAGGCTGTAATATTTATTAGGTTTGAAGAAAGTGTGAACAGTAAGGCTGTTATCCCTTGTTTAATTGAAGTTTATAACAGATATTACAGCATAGTGACATTTAGACTCCTCAGGAAGGACAGGGGAGGATATTAAAAGTGTCACATTGTTAGTTAAGGAGTTAGTCACTGTCATAAGGAGGAAGGATATCATGGAAGGGTCTCCAGAGAGAAATTAAAATAGAATGGCACAGTGGCTCAGTGGTTAGAACTGCTGCCTCACAGAACCAGGGACCTGGGATTAATTCCGCCCTCAACATTGTCTGTGTGGAGTTAACATATTCTCGTTGTGTATACATGGGTTTCCTCCTGGTCCTCTGGTTTCCTCCCACAGTCCAAAGATGTGCAGGTTAGGCGGATTGGCTGTGCTAAATTGTCTGGGAATGTACAGAATAGATGGATTAGCCATGAGAAATGCAGGGTTATAAGGTAGGGTGTGGGTCTGGGAGAGGTGCTCTTTGGAGGGTCGGTGTGGACTCGATGGGCTGAATGGCTTGCTTCCACACTGTAGGGATTCTATGATTCTATGATACTTATTTCAATGCATTAAGGAAGGAATAAACAACCCCAGGCAAGGATAGTGCGAGACAAAACACAACGATACTGTTTTCTAGGAATGGAGCCACACTCTTAAAAGTGGGCTAGAGGCACAGATACAATACCAGAGTACTGATTCTTCAACCTGCCCTCGTTTCAGTTTCATACTGACAGCCAAGACTAAAGCTAGATTGACAGGGAGGCGGGATCCTAAACAGCAGGGAGGCAAGTGCGAGGCTGGAGGTAATCAGAAATAGCAAGCTGAAGAGACAGGTCAGGATGGAACAGGACAGGGAGCGAGGAATACCTGTTGGATTAAATTGCATCTATTTCAATGCAAGAGGGCTGACAGGTAAGGCTGATGAACTCAGGGCATGGATAGGCATGTGGGATTGGGATATTATGGCCACTACAGAAACGTGGCCAAGGGAGGGACAGGACTGGCAGCTTAATATGCCAGGGTACAGGTACTTTAGGTGGGACAGAGTGGGAGGAAAGAGGGGAGAGGGAGTTGCATTTTTGATTAAGGGGAGTATCACAACAGTAGTCAGAGATGAAATAACTGAGGGATCATCCAGTGAGGCTTTGTGGGTGGAGCTAAGAAATAAGAACAGGATGGTGACATTATCTGGGTTGTATTATAGGCCCCCAAATAAGCAATGGGAATTAGAGGAACAAATATGCAGGGAGACTGGGGAGACTTGTAGGAGCAATAGGGTTGTCATAGTGGGAGATTTTAATTTTCCTAAGAAAGACTGGGACTGCCGTAGTGTTAAGGGCTTAGATGGGATGGAATTTGTTAAATATTTTCAGGAAAGTTTCCTTTAGCAGCATATAGAGGGTCCTACTCGAGAAGGGGAAAAATTGACCTACTCCTGGGAAATAGGGCAGAATGGGTGACTGGGGTGACAGTGGGGAGCACTTTGGGACAAGTGACCATAGTTCTATTAATTTTAAAATAGTTATAGAAAAAGATAATATTGGTCCACAGGCTCAACTTCTAAATTGGGACAAGGAGAATGTTGATGGAATTAGTCAGGAGCTTGCAGGGGTTGATGGGAGTAGTTTGTTTGCAGGCAAAGGGACCTCTGGCAAGTGAGAGGTCTTTGAAAGTGTGATAGCTAGAGCTCAAGGTCTATATGTTCCTGTAAGAGTGAGGGGCAAGGTTGGCAGGAGTAGGAAACCCTGGATGACAAGATATATTGAGGCTTTGACCAGAAAACAGAAGGAGACATGGCTCAGGAGCAGGAAGCTGGGATCAAGGGAATCCCTGGAGGTATATAGGGGATACAGGAGTTTACTGAAGAAGGAAGTCAGGAGGGCGAAAAGGAGGCACAAGATGGCATTGGCTGAGAAGATTAGGGCAAATCCAAAGAGATTCTTTGAGTATGTTAAAGGAAAAAGAATAACTAGGGAGAGAATAGGACCCCTCAAGGACCAAAGTGGACACAAATGTCTGGAACAACAGGAGATGGGTGAGGTCCTCAATGAATACTTCTCCTCTGTGTTTACCGTGGAGGAAGACATGAAGACTTGGAAACTTGGGGAAGTTAGTGGCGATATCTTGGGGACAGTCCATATCACAGTATAGGAGATGTTGGAAGCATAGGAATGTACAAAGGTCCATAAATTTCCTGGTCCTGACCAGATTTATCCAAGAATCCTGCAAGATGCTAGGGAAGAAATTGCAGGGACCCTGGCTGATATACCTGCATCATCGTTAGCATCGGGTGAAGTCCTGGAAGACCGGAGGGTAGCGAATATTGTGCCCTTATTCAAGAAGGGCCGTAAAGAAAATCCTGGGAATTTTTGACGAGTATGCTTAAAATCTGTGGTAGGTAAATTACTTGAGAAGATTCTGAGGGATAAGGTATACATGCATTTGGAAAGACACGGTTTGATTCAGAGTAGTCAGCATGCGTGGGAGATTGTGCCTCACAAATTTGATCAAGTTCTTTGATGAAGTGACCAGGAAGGTGGATGAAGGCAGGACAGTAGACATGGTCTATATGGATTTCAGTAAGGCCTTTGATAAGGTTCAACATAGTAGGCTGCTCTGGAACATTAGACCACATGGAATCCGGGGAGAGCTGGCAAATTGGATGCACAGTTGGCTTAATGGTAAGAAGCAGAGGGTAATACTGGAAGGATGCTTGTCTGACTGGAGGCCTGTGACTAGTGGTGTGCCTCAGGGGTTGCTGCTGGGCTCGTTGTTGTTTGTTATCTATATCGACGATTTAGATGAGAATGTATTAGGCATGATTAGTAAGTTTGTGGATGGCACTAAAATAGGCGGTATCATGGACGGTGGGGAAGGTTATCAGAAATTGCAGGAAACCTTGGTCAGTTGGGGAAGTGGGCCGAGAAATGGCAAATGAAGTTAATATAAATAAGTGCGAGATGTTGCATTTTGGAACGTCAAATCCAGGTAGGCGTTTCAAGGTGAATGTTAGAAACTTAAGGAGTGTAGTGAAAGAGAGGCACCTTGGAGTTCCGGTGCATGGTTCTCTGAAAGTGGAGGCACAGATAGCCAGGGCAATAAAGAAGGCTTTTGACACACTGGCCTTCATCATTCAGGGTATTGAGTATAGAAGTTGGGAAGCTATGATGCAGTTGTACATGATGTTGGTGAGGCCGCACTTGGAGTTTTGTGTTCAGTTTTTGTCACTTTGCTATCAGAAGGATGTTATTAAACTGGAAAGAGTGCCGAAGAAATTTACAAGGATGTTGCCAGGGCTCAAGGGACTGAGTTATAGGGAGAGGTTGGACAAGCTAGGACTTTTTTCTTTAGAGTGTAGGATACTGAGGAGGGGATCTTATAGAAGTGTATAAGATCACAAGAGGCATGAATAGTGTGAATGCACTATCTTCTTCATGGGAATTGAGCACTAGAGGGCATCAGTTTAAAGTAAGATGGGAAAGGATACATGAGAACTTGAGGGACAACTTTTTTTACACAGAGGTTGGTACACATATGGAGTGAGCTGCCAGCGGAAGCAGTTGAGGTGGGTACATTAACAACACTTAAAAGGCATTTGGACAAATACATGGATAGGAAAGGTTTCAAAGGATATGGGTCAACTGCAGGGAAACAGGCTTAGTGTGGATGGATATTTTGGTCAGCACGGACCAGTTTGGGCCAAAAGGCCTATTTCTGTGCTGATGTTGGGACTTGCTGAGCAGATTTTGGGGTCCTAACAAAACAATAATGGAGGACTGAAATTTATGTTTGGGATTAGAACTTTATGACTCGATGAATCTAAGTATTATTGAATCAACTCTTTATCTAATTACGCCCTGAGCTCAGGATTTTGCAGTTATCTACTCAAACTTTTGCATTACATTTCAGTATTGGTATCACAATGAAGTAGCTCAAATTAAAAGTCTCCAATGCAGCATTTAAAAACAGTAAACATTCTAATTCCTCAGATATCACAGATGCAGTCCTAATGTGTACTGACATTGACATCCAGAGTTTCTGAGAGTTGATATTTGAACGCAATTAACTAATTTTGGGGCTCTGAGACTTGATGTCAGTGATTTAATAGAGCTGATATTGAGACTCAGTAAGCTGATGTTGAGGCTCATGAGCTGATGTTGAAGTTAATTGGGCAGATATTAGGACTCAGCAGGTCTGGCAACATTTGTGGAGAGAGAAACACAGTTAACATTTTGAGTTAACAGATGCTCCCAGATCTTTTGAGTTTCTCGATGTTTGTTTCAGATTTCTATTCCCTGCTAAAATTGAGTAGGTTCAAAATTAAGTTTAAACTATTTTGATTTTCTGTTTAACTGCAACCAGTTCACTGCATGAAATGGGAGACAATAGTCTCAAGCTAGACTCATGCATCAAATTGTATGATGGGATCAATGATTGGATTAAAGATGCTAATGATATATGGACCATGATTTTCACAGGATAGCAGAGGGCTACACAGCAGCCTGGCAGGAGGTGGTGTTTCCAGGCAGATTGAGGATATGGAAACCCCGCACATCGGGTGTAACATAATTTCCAGATATTAATCTATCACTTAACCCTCTCTCTTGTCATAAGGGGTAGGGAGCGTACGGAAGCATGGGTATCAGTTACAACTGAGGCCATGGTTTGTGTTTGTAGAATTGCAACATTTAATCACTAGGTCAATAATAAAGATGCCGCATAATACAAAGTGAATTTGGCTTATTAAATACCTAACTGGAAGCAGGCTGAATTATGGAATTCAATTACTAAAACTTGTGTAATCACAAGTAGTCAAAATGGAATTTGACTTAATCGACCTCAGTTCTAAATCTATCTTTGTGTAGTAGACTGAAAACTTCATTGATATCAAACCCGTGTTATAACACATAAAAGGGAGTGAAAATTGGCTTCCATTTTAAAATTCAGCCCATTGGTACCTGTCTTTCACTTTGAAATTTCTTGACAGCCCAATAAAAATATGCAGTGCAGAACGAGATTTAAAAAATGTCTTCCTTGGGCACTTTTGCATAAGTTGCACATTTATAAAGCATTTGTATTTTGATAACTTTCAAGGTGATTTTGAATTATTTTAAATTTAGAAAAGGTTCATTCATATTCAGCAGGAGTACTAAGCCTTTCTCCTAAATGTACTCAAGGACATAAGATAGTTGAAACCTTTTTCTTTCTGTCAAAGTGAGTAAAACATTTGCTGAATGCATTATTAAGACTTTCCATCAATGATTTGGTCCTTGGCCTCATTTTATTGATTTTTGCTCTTTGTTTTGTCACTTAGCTCCAGATTTGCCGATAACCTATTGATCACTTTGCAGAAAATCAATAGTTACTGTTCACCTTATATCTTTTGAGAACTTAAATTTGTCTTCATAAATGTTGGCACTTATTTACAAAGAAATTCCTAACAATTTCGAAAACATATTAACCACAGCTACTCAATTTGTCTTTAAAATATTTCCCCTTAAGTTGATACAGCACTGTAACGTATAACTATAATATTAAGGCACAAACAGGTTGTATTTCTTTTCAAGGAAACGTGCAACCCAAGTTGTGGATATGGCCTGTATGTGTGGGCTTGACTTTTAACTCAGAAACAATTATGTAAAACATATGTGGTGATGCCTATTTATGTTATACACTAAAAAAATCAAGGGTCCTGATTTGAACCAAACATTCTTCACAGGAATTGGTGGGTATGTGGGGCCTGTGATATAGTGGTAATGTCATTGGACTGGTAAATCAGAGCCTCAAGTTAATGATCTGTGGACTTGGGTTTGAATTCCACCATGAAATCTGAATTCAATAAAATCTAGAATAAAACTATTGCCTAATGCCAACATTGTAACTATTATCAATAGTCATAAAAATCCATCTCATTCACAAATTGCCCTTTCAGAAAGGAAAATCTGCTATCAGTACCTAATCTGGTCTATATATGATTCCAGAACAGCAGCAACGTGGTTGGCTCCCTATGGGCCTTGGAAAAGGCATAGCAAGTTATTCAGCGATATCAAACTATTATAAAGAAAGGAACCATGTGAATGGACCAGCTGGCATTGATTTTGGCATCGGAAATGAGAAGAGCAAACCCAGTCCTGTTGACCCTGCAAAGTCGGCCTCACTAACATTAAGGGTCCTGTGTCAAATCTGCAAGATTTGTCCCACAGACTGGTCAAGCAACAGCCTGACAGTCAAAGATAGTAGGAACTGCAGATGCTGGAGAATCTGAGATAACAAGATGTAGAGCTGGATGAACACAGCAGGCCAAGCAGCATCA
>NW_025978032.1:0-6681 GCF_021869965.1 Rhincodon typus | reverse complement strand
GCCAATGTGGTATACTGCATCCGCTGTACCCGGTGTGGCTCCCTCTACATCGGGGAAACCAAGCGGAGGCTCGGGGACCGCTTTGCAGAACACCTACGCTCGGTTCGCAATAAACAACTGCACCTCCCAGTCGCGAACCATTTCAACTCCCCCTCCCATTCCTCAGACGACATGTCCATCCTGGGCCTCCTGCAGTGCCACAACGATGCCACCCGAAGGTTGCAGGAACAGCAACTCATATTCCGCTTGGGAACCCTGCAGCCCAATGGTATCAATGTGGATTTCACAAGTTTCAAAATCTCCCCTCCCCCTACCGCATCCAAAAACCAGTCCAGCTCGTCCCTGCCTCCCTAACCTGTTCTTCCTCCCATCTATCCCCTCCTCCCACCTCAAGCCGCACCTCCATCTCCTACCGACCAACCTCATCCCGCCCCCTTGACCTGTCCGTCCTCCCTGGACTGACCTATCCCCTTCCTAACTCCCCACCTACACTCACCTTTACTGGCTCCATCCCTGCCTCTTCGACCTGTTTGTTTCCTCTCCACCTATCCTCTCCTCTATCCATCTTCTATCCGCCTCCCACTCTCTCCCTATTTATTTCAGAACCCCCTTCCCCTCCCCCTTTTCTGATGAAGTGTCTAGGCCCGAAACGTCAGCCTCTCTGCTCCTGTGATGCTGCTTGGCCTGCTGTGTTCGTCCAGCCCTGCACCTTGTTGTCTCGGATTCTCCAGCATCGGCAGTTCCTACTATCTCTGGGCCAAGGGTCAGTTGGGAAGTTATTGTTCTGCTGTAAGCCTGCAGAATTCTGTCTTATTTTTAAGAGGATTGTTGGGCTAATCTGTGCAATGACCCATTCTACCTATAAAACAGAGTTAATCAGTAGACAGTAAGATTGGCTGTGCAGATCAACAGGGAGGAGGATTAGATTATTTGAGCATGCACATAACTTTGAGGATTTTTCAATCTGTTAACTGGAATCGCAGTGTATCAGAATATAAATTCAGAAGATTGCATGTGGCTCAGTCCACACCAGTGATATGATTTGTGGAATCTATAGAGGAAGCAAGACAGAGAAAGATCTAATGTGGAGAGAAAGATGATTTTAAGGAAAAAAAAGAAAAAAAATGAACAGAGAGTAAAGTACATACAAGTTAATTCTATCCCCAATGGCAGCTAACTATTAAAACATCCATCGCACCATCTATTTGGTTTAGAACTGAATTAAGATCATCCTATTCAAAGCAGCACCGTAACTATTCCAATCAGTCACCATGTTAGTCGTTTTTATTTTTAAGAATTCCCTAAAAAGGGGATTTGTCCACCTGGTTTTGAATTGAGATATTTATGTCTTGGTGTGCAATGCTTCCAGGAACAATCCTGTTAGCTGAACACAGGTACCCCTCACAGGTACAATGGAAGGACCGACAAATGTTTTCATTGTGTCCTGCAAAATCAGAGTTTTATTTTCGTCATTCTTTCGGAGGATGTGGCTGTTGCTGACCAGGCCAGCATTTGTTTCCCATAGTTTTCCATAAGTTGTGGCCATTTCAGTTCAGAGTCAGCCATATTGCTGTGGATCACATGTAGGTCAGACCGGGTAAGGATGGTCAATTTCCTTCCCTCAGGGACATTAGCGAGCCAAATGGACTTTTAACAACAATTGATAAGGGTGGAGTGGTGGCTCAGTGGTTAGCACTGCTGCCTCACAGCACTAGGGACCTGGGTTTGATTCCAGCCTTGGGAAACTGTCTGTGTGGAGTTTGCACATTCTTCCAGTGACTGTGCAGGTTTGCTCTGGTTTCCTCTAACAGTCCAACGATGTGCAGGTTAGGTGGATTGGCCATGCTAAATTACCCATAGTGTCCAGGGATGTGTGGACTAACCATGGGAAGTACAGGGATGGGGTGGGTCTGTGTGGGATGCTGTTTGGAAGGTTGGTGTGGATTTGATGGGCCAAATGGTCTTCTTCTACACTGTAGGGATTCGATGAGAATTGTTGCCATTAGCTAGCTTTTTACTGAAATCAAACTTCGCCGTCTGTCATGGTAGGATTTGACCATTAACATTAAACGATGATCACTGTCATCGCTCAGCTTCATCCTCTGGATTTTTTGAGTTGGATTTAAATTCCACCCGCTGTAGTGGTAGGATTTAAACTCATGTTGCCACACCGCTAGCCTGGAAATGCGACCACACCACCATCAGCCCTAAATGCAAAATGGAGACTAAGTCCAGTGGAAATGCATTCCCCTTTCTTTCACGTAAGCCATGAGATGGCGTTGAAAGTGTTTTATTCACATGTAGGCTTTGTATAAGCTGAGGCAATGGGAGATCTTTTTGCAACTTCATGTTAACCATCCACATGCTCTCTCAAAGTCACATTGAATATTGCAGAGGCTTGAACATCCCCATGTCTTTTGGCCTTAAAAACACAATCTGACTTTGTAATTTAGCAGTGCTTAGACAAACCTCCTGCTTCCTTCACCCACCTGACCCGAAAACTTACACCTCTCATTCTGAGCCTATTGTGGTGGCTTGGAGCCCCTCTTCAGTGAGGACAGATTGAAGTTGATACTTGATTGTCATTCTGAGAGAGTGCTGCTCTGTTGGAGGTGTATTAAGCTGTGGGCACATCTGCTGTCTCAGATGGCTGGAAAAAATCCCATGACACCATTTGTAGAAGAGCAGGAGAACTCTTCCCAATGTCCTGTCAATCTTTATCCCTCGATCAGCGTTACTAAACCAGATGATCTGAATCTTTATCACATTGCTGTTTTTGAGATCTTGCTGTGTGCAAATTGGCTGCTATATGTTCTACGTTACAACAATGACCGCACTTCAGAAGTGTTTAATTTCTATTGCTTGTCGTAAGCAGTAACTTAAGGTCAACGTGCTTTCAATCATGCATTTAGCATGGTGCCAACTGTTCAGTGTTCTTGTGTTCGAAAGGGACATTCCCATTTTAGAGTTTGTTCTCTGAAGATTTTCTTCAGCAAGGAGGAATGATCGCAGTCCAAAAACCCTGTTGATTCTGGAACTTTCTACTCCCATCCCATCACAAAACCATCAAAGGAAGTGAAAATTCATCTTAAAGTGTGGAGCCCAGAACTGGATAAAACAGCACTGTTGAGGCTGAGTCAACATTCTAGACTTGCTTAAGATAACTCCCTTGCTCTTGTAGTCTCTGCCCTGTTAATAAAAGCCCAGGACACTGTGTGCTTTTATGAGCTGCCTTCTTAACCTGTCCGGCCACCTTCAATGGACATTTCATTAGCTCCCTTTGCTCCTCTACCCTTTTTAGAGTTGTATTCTTTGTTTTATATTGTTTATTATATATGGGTCTTGTACGTTACAAGGTTTTTGAAGTTCTAACAGAACTTGGAGATTCTGTAGAATATATATCTATACTCTTAAGGACTTTGCAACACAACTTCAGAATATCAGAGTGTACTTTGGATCTATAAGGAAGAAGCACAGCACAGAACCAGTGTACTCTTACAAATAAAGTCAAGCTAAAGAGCTACAACTAATAGAAAGGGTCTAAAATACCAACAGTGTACAATATAAGAAATGACACAACAGTGTCACATTCTTGTTTTCATATTCAAGACAGAGATGGGGAGAAATATTTTCCCATCATCTTTGGAACTCTGTTCCTCAAAAGGTGATGAAAGCAAAGTCCTTGAATGCTTTTTTGAAGAAGCAGTAAATAAATTCTAATTTAGCAAAGAGATGTAAAGTTAGTATGGTTAGGCAGGAGTTTGGCACAGTCAGATCCACTCCGCACTTATTGAATGTAGAGCAGGGTTGAGGGGCCGAATGCCTTACTTCTGCTCCTAACTCATTTTGTCATTTTAACATCAACGCTCATTGCACATTATTTATTTACTACTATTTAAACACCCACTTTTTGTATGTTTTTCCATGTATAACATTTGCTTGGCAACAGATTTTCTGCAGCACAGAACATTCGAAATTTGACCAGACTATCAACAGTGTTCACCAATCCAAAACAATCTTCTAATTTGCAGTGTACTGTTTCATATGCAGCGCATGGTTTTTAAAATCACTGTTAGAATGTGGCTATTGCTAGCAAGGTCAGCATTTACAACCAACCCTGACTAGCCCTGGAGAGACAACTGAGCAACTCGATAGGACTTTTCAGTATGAACCACCTTGTTGTGGTTACAGATCAGCCAGACTGCGTAAGGATGGCAGGTTTCCTTCTCTGCAGTATATTAATGAACCAGATGGGGCTTTTTCTTTCCCAACAATATAGTTGTTTCACCTTGACTGAGACTGAATTTTTATTCTAGATTTATTTATAAACTAAAGTGCATTCCTCAAGTGGCAGGATGGGTCTTGAATTCCTGTCTTTGAACTTCCAGCAACATAACCTACAGTACCAAAACAATCAAGTAAACATAGTCCTACAATCTCATTACAGCGAGACAAGTGGTGGTGGTTTAACCTGGGGATCACCACGCCTCAGGTGAGGGGAGTGGTCAAGAAGGAGAGTCTTTCATGACGACCCCAGCTGGTGTGGGAATTGAGATAACAAGGTGTGGAGCTGGATGAACACAGCAAGCCAGGCAGCATCAGAGGAGCAAGAAAGCTGACGTTTTTCTGAAGAAGGGTCCAGACCCGAAACTTCAACCTTCCTGCTCCTCTGATGCTGCCTGGCCTGCTGTGTTCATCCAGCTCTACACCTTGTTATCTCAGACTCCAGCATCGGCAGTTCCTACTATCTCCTAGTGTGGGAATCGAACCTGCTTCATTGTCATCATTCTGTGTTGCAGACCAGCTATCCAAGCTGACCAAATCCCATACCATTTTGTGTTATCAATATCCAACCTGTACAGGGGCCTAAACAAATTTAGGGCTGGAAATCTTGATGCAAATATTACTTTAAGCCAATACCATGGAGCTAATTTTCCAGTTACTTCTGTGTGAAACATGGAATTACATAAGATAGAACATTTTTTCATTATTTGATGTATTTAATGCATTTACATTTTTTGTTTAAATATGCCTTTGGTAGCAATTAATTGCCAAGAGCATGGGAGCAAAGGTACTTTCCTTACATTTTAAGATTCTGGGATTGAATCCGTTCTTGAGCCATAAGCACTGTTGTTGAATTAGGATTAGCTTTATTGTCACGTGCTCAAATGAATCAAGTGAAAAGTTAATGTTGCCGCTTACAGCGCCATCTTAGGTACAAAGGTACAGCTTTTTCACTTCCAAAATTTTGGAAAACAGAGAAATAAAAAGTCCAGCATTGCAGATATAAAAGTTCAGAACAACGGTCTTCCAACCCAGACCACACTGGCATCTAGCCTCTAGTTCACACTGGGCCCTGGCTCCACACCATGGCAAGCTTTACCTCAAGGTTGATGAGGTTGGGAGATCCCTCTGGAATCACCTTGAGTGCTGTCTCTTTGGAGCTCTCAAGTAAAGTGAAGAACTGTGTTCCACCTCGCAAGGAATAACCCACACTCCGCCCTGTTCCAGCAACTACAGGAATAATGGCAGCTATTAACAAATCAGATAATGTACCCAAACATAGCCTACACTGACCTGTTTTGTGCCCAGTGCTGGTTTATTTACCACTTTGTTTAATACAAATGACATCCAGATTCCTGTCTCCAAGTCAGCTTGGGATTTCTTTTGTGACAGATTGCATACGGCAGGATTACACTTACGGTAAATAAGCATCGAGATAATTAAATGTGAATGTGATTGATGGTTACTTCCTACTTATTTTAAAAACAAGTCACTCTGGGAGCAGGTCCTCCAAGTGCTGGCTTTCAGCTATCCCCCACAAGCTGACGGTTTCACTAAACTGATAATTAAAAGAATCCCAGGTACTGAGTGCCATTTCTCCTCTCTTTCTGTTTGGTTCCATTGTTTGTTCATTGGCATGGTGAGCAGATGGTCAGAGATTTTAGCCTTTCAAAGCTGCAGGGCTTTCCCATGACATCAAACCTGTCTTAGTGTTGTGCAATTAGATTGAGGCTTTCAGGCTCCACAGGGGATTGACTAAAGAGCTGAGTAATTTCAATAAAGATTTGTAAAGGGGAATCTTGTAAGGCCAGTCAAAGCCATATGAGTGAACAATGCCACCAAACGTAGCAGGCCCCTTTCTTGTTTTAATCTGGGGAATATTGATGATGAACCCTCTGCCTATTTACTATAGCTGTGTGTGTTTCAGTGGTAGGAGGTATTTAACATGGGGCCACTTCCCTCTGGGCCAGGTCACAGGCCACTGTTTAATTGATTAGGAATTTAAAAGCCTGTCCACACACCTTCAGGCAATGGGAGAGCAAGCAGAATGGCCTAATTTCTTTTTTCTCTTTCACAATTAATGAGTTGATTCTCAGAGTCGAATTCTGCACGACTCCAGCGTTCAACTTAAAACCTTGGCAACCCGTGAAGTATTTTCATTTCAGAAATTTCGAAAACATCAAGAGTTTAAAGTACAGCGAAGTGAAGGAACTGGATGGGATGTTTTCGGGCTGTGCCCATCCTGACAAAATGCAAAACGTTGGCGGTAGAAATGGTGGCACATTCTAAAGGGGGAGCAGGAGCGGAGGAACCCAGGTGTGCACAGATCATTGAAGGTGGCAGAGCAATGGGAAAGAGCAAAAACATAAAGATTACTGTGGCAAGGTGTAGAGCTGG